>NW_015505768.1:360491-410721 GCF_001515645.1 Sinocyclocheilus grahami | reverse complement strand
GACATTAATTTGCAAGGCAGAATCAGAAACTCGTGTAATTTGTGCACAAGAGTTTTATTAACTAAACACTAACACAAACTAGTCTAACAAACAAACGTACATACACTCACGCATACATACAAAAGGGGAGCAAAGTGGGTGAAAGAGATCATTAGAAGAACAGGGAATGAAGCTATGGAAAATGAGTCAGTTAACCACCTGAGTGAAACCATCAGCGCCATTTTAGAACAAGGTCTACAGCTTATACTACACCTCTGTTTCGTTTAGTTAAATGTACGATACTTGCATTGCCTTGGTCGTTGACGAGTGTCCGGATGCAGTCTCGGATGAAAGTCTTGATGGTTTCAAGGTTTTGGACTTGCGATCACGTTCTTCCGGGTTTGAAGAGTGATGAATTCCAAAGATGTTCTGACTCGATGGTGATTGGGAGTTTCTTCCCAGTGGAAAGTAGTGCTGGGCCGTATGACCAAAAATTTATATCATGGTATTTTTCAAAATTATACCAGCTTCACGGTACATGACGGTATTTTTTTTTTCATGCATGACCAAGTGTTAACTATATTTTCTACTGATTGAGAGAGGAAATACTGCAGTATATTGACCTAGAATGCCCTATTTTACTGTCATGATGAGTGAATATTGTCAAAAAATACCACACTAAATAGTGACTAAACACGACCCCTTTTAATACACGTTAACCAGGAGTCAGTCTCATTTATAATCGCGGCATCGTCTGATAAAATCAACATGCATCTACACTAAAGAGCAGCTATGCTGTTGTTTTGGTTGTATTACTTTTTTGTCTCATGCAGCGCACTGCCTGCGTCTGAGTAAACTAAAAAAACGAACAAACAAAAAAGTGCATGTGATATTAACAGACGAACTACGCTCATATTTATAATTCCAAACAATCAGTAAGCGACAGGTGCTAGGAAATGCTGTTTTGTACTCATTTATTGACGAGATGAACCGGTATACCACCCAGCACTAGTGGAAAGTGAAAAAGAGCTAAGAGAGACATCAGCTGAGATCCTAGGATCTTTGGTGAATGGAAAGACAAGGCCGAAGCCTGGTACAGAGTTGCTGAAGTGTTCTAGCTCACATCCTCATCTTCTCAGAATCTAACAGAACCGCAGACTGACCGAGGCGGGTCACTGATGTGAGAGCTTTATCTCCAATTGAGCTCACACCTCCGGGAGGTCACAGAGCCAATGGTGGCTTTCACTTTTGGAGGGAAAGTTTATGACTCTTTGTCTTAGAGCATGGTATTTTGCATATGTAATTTGATTGGGCGTTGATGCAAAAACTACTAAAGATTCTTAGAACACTAATATGTTGCATAGCTATAAACATATAATATACACTCTCAATTAGATCATCCGAAGACTAATTCATAGAGACCAAACATGGTATATGTATGGTTACATGAATGAGACAATGCAAAAGACAATATACAAGAACAGTAACAACATACACAATGACCTGAAGTATATGTGTGTTCATTCAAAGACAGGTTTTCCTATGAATTAATTAGAGTTAGTTTGTTTTAGAGAGACTTGAGTAAGAGTTGATTCTCTCCACATACTTTAGGTCGTAAAAGTTTCTGATTTGGCTGAGGGGTCCTGGTTGCCATGGTAACTAGGGGCCTGGGGTCGTTCCCAGATTTGCTGGCACGCAGTATGTTTATTGGGTGAGGGGTCTGTGATTATTTGTTAATCTAATGAATAATTGAGCGCATTTACATGCACGTTCTTAAGCCAACTATGCTAGCGGTGACCCGTTTTCTTTTATCGGAGTAAGGTAATAAACGGCATAAGCATAAACCGATCGCAACAGGTAGTTTTTTTGCCTGTTACTCCGATTTCGCACGGCATGTAAACGCAATAACCCACTTTCTGTTGGCTTACTGAAGTGCGCATGCGTGTGTTACGTGACAGGAACGCATCGTTAGTGCAGATTTAAGCGCATCTAGACCGAGCAAATGTCTTGCAGTAAAGAAAGAAGGAAATATATTACAAAAGCAGACTTTTTCATGACTCAGAAAATTATAAAAATGTGTTCTCATCTCGTGCAGCAGAAGTAGAAGTGGTTCAGTCATAATGCTGCGTTTATAACTACATGAGAGGATAATATAGGAGCTGTAAGTTTCCCGACATGTTGCAAGTTGACGTGTTGCAAGTTTAATTTAACATCACAACTGACAAATGTATGGAATACTCTGAGTCAGATACGCAAATGATTATATTTTGACGTCACTACAGGGAAATAACCTGAATTATTAATTAAGTCATGTAAACACAGCTTACTTGCATTGTCAGGTTACTGATGTGCATGTAAACGGGGAAAACTGGTTATTTTAATAAGCTGATATTTGTGAGTTATCAGCGACTCAGAAAATTATAAAAATGTGTTCTCATCTCGTGCAGCAGAAGTAGAAGTGGTTCAGTCATAATGCTGCGTTTATAACTACATGAGAGGATAATATAGGAGCTGTAAGTTTCCCGACATGTTGCAAGTTGACGTGTTGCAAGTTTAATTTAACATCACAACTGACAAATGTATGGAATACTCTGAGTCAGATACGCAAATGATTATATTTTGACGTCACTACAGGGAAATAACCTGAATTATTAATTAAGTCATGTAAACACAGCTTACTTGCATTGTCAGGTTACTGATGTGCATGTAAACGGGGAAAACTGGTTATTTTAATAAGCTGGCTTTTGTGAGTTATCAGCTTACTGGTGTGCATGTAAACGGGCTCATTGATTTGTTAAATCTAATGAACAAATGTGTGTCTGATTGGTCCAAATGCAACACATTTGTGTCCTCATAAACCATATATGCCAGCACACACACACACACACACACTTCACCAAAATTGTGCACTGGATTTAAGTTCACCCTGCAAACACCTCTCTCTTTCTGAAATCACTTCTCCATTATCTAATGCACTTAGAAATACATTGTATTTCACTTGGCTGTGGAGTTGAGAGCGAACAGCATTGATTTAGATTGGATTTGCTGATTAAATTAGGCTGTCTCTGATCTATGAGAATGTATGATGTTTTAGACAGTGTAAATGCACAACGGTTTGAATGGGAATAGACCTCTGAAGATAATGTAATCAAAGCACCATCCTTCATCGATCCAGCAGCGAATAAAACACAGAGACATTTCCCTCTGATACACCAGCACGCACAAATACACACATCCATCTACGTACCGTCTACCCATCAATCTATTTATTTATGGACATTATAAATTTTGATTACAAAAAAGGTTATTTCAATAGTTTTATATGTGACAAGTGAATGTAGAAACCATAATATAGAGTATGAAAGTTGTAAGGCTATTAAGATTATTAAGGCTATTACTTTTATTTAGAAAAAAATGCTAGTTAGACATTCCATGAAAAAAAACAACAACAATGCAGCTTTAGTTATAACCAATTTATCATTTCATTGGCTATTATTCAAGAACAATAAAAGAGATTTTGTGCACATGGTCTGAAACAGATTTTGATAAGGCCTACAGCATTTTGTATGAACAATAATGCACATACTGTGATCATTTGTAGTCCTGAGATTAAAATAGGAGTAATATTTTACAAGTATATGAAAACCAAATGGAATTATTTAAAGGTGCCATAGAATGGAAAACTGTATTTACCTTGGCATAGTTGAATAATAACAGTCATGTACATGGAAATGACATACCGTGAGCCTCAAACACCATTGTTTCCTCCTTCTTATGTAAATCTCGTGCATGCAAAAGACCACTGAAAAATAGGCGAATCAGAACATAACACCGACTATGACGTTACAGTCGGGATCACTAATAGTTACGCCCCCAACATTTGCATATACCGGCCCATGTTCTATGCCAGCCGACAGCCGAACCTGCACAGCCGAAACATCAGAAGTTCTGCAGGTATTGTGAAGAAACAAGCGAGGATAATACCGAAAATGGCAGATCATGGAAATAAATGTTATGTTCCAGGCTGTGCAGGGGATGTGATGTGCAGGGATGGGTTGGTGTCTGTAATGTGCGTTCTAATAAAATAACGCGAGCCACTAAAGGGACATGGTTAGCTGCTTGCTAACGGTAGCCTGTTACATTAAAGTACATAAGATTTCACTTACCACATAAACAGAGTAAGGAGAGATGACTGAGGATGATGGTGAATGATTTACAGATCCTGAGCACCACTGACAAGCATCTGATCTTGTAAAATGTGTGGTAAGTACTAGAGATCGACCGATATATCGATTTACCGATATTTTCCCTGATATTTATGCATTTTATCATAATCGAATATCGGTTTTGTAATATCGGATTCACCGATAAACGCTGCCATCTTGTGGGTGTTTTGAGAATTGCGCGCAGGATCGCCATTGCTGCGCATCTGAGAGGAGACAACAACAACGGTGTGCAGGTACTTGATTTGCTGTAGTTAGTAAACTTTATTTAACATAGCCATGTATGCACAAATTAGATGCATTTACATAAATGCCTGATATGTAGTTTATGCAGCTTGGCTCAAAGAAATAGAGACCAACTCACGGAGTAATGTAAAATAATCTGTCAAGTCCTGTCCCAATAAAGACGTAACTTTGCCTGAATTAAATAATATGCAGCCATGAATGAGCGCATGTTGGAAATAAAAGCACTGAATTTGCTCATCATTAGTCTTGTGAAGTCGCTTTCATATTGCTGTTCACTCACCGGGTTGATGTGGTTGATGCTCAGGAAATGCTCCAGCACGGCCACCGCATGTAACTTTTAACAAGATTAACACCCTAAATTGTATTAACATTTACTATATAACCATTATTTAGCTAATAAACATCTAAATAAATACACCTCTATGGAAATTAATTATTTATTATCTCCGCAAGTGATCGCAGTTCAAGTTCTGTGTAACTGCATAGTTAAACCGCGCTGTCAGCAGGCATTTCATAATCTAGAAGGACAAAAACATTATTAATAATTCTGATATAACATTCCAGTTGAGAATAATTGGTATCGGTATCGGTTATAAAAAAAATCAATATCGGTCGATCACTAGTAAGTACTGCCGCTGTAGTTTACACAAAGCACGTGTGATCGCAAATCTCGAAAGTGAAAGTAAAAAGCAATCGTGCATTCGAAAGCAGTTTTTTCAATGCCCCGCATATTAATAGCGGCTCCCTGATGCCCGCATTTTATATACAGTATCATTACCCAACGATATAACTGCGAGAGACAGTATTGAAATATATATTTTCCCTGTGTTTCCTTTCTGCTGTGTGAGCTACTGAAATGAGCCACACTGTGAAACAGCCAATCAGAGCAGAGCTCAACATTATTATTCATGACCCTTCCAAATAAGGTAAAAACAGACCATTTCATTTTAGGGACAAATCCTAGGGTTGTAAATGGACATGTAAAGCCATTTCTGGAGATTTTTTGCCCTTACCTAAGCCACATACCTTCTATGTAGATATCAGAGAACAATTTAACATATTGTATCAATGCATTCTATGGCACCTTTAAGAGAGAATATGAAAATTAACCCCTATGGCTAATTATTTATCGATTATGCATTTCAGACTATCGTTAGTCAAGATTAAGTAAACTCACCCCCCTCCAAAATAATTCACTAAAACTGCTCATTTTTATGCAGGAAGGCATACAGCTGGCTCTGCTATCATTACATACACACAGAGCTGCCGTATGTTAGTCAATCCGATATGCACTGCTGAAAGGACATCTGATTTCTATGGAAAGTGCTTTTAAAGGGTTAAATTTCTGTTGTGATATTTAACATCAACTACTGATAATTTTTTTTTTAAATGTATAAATATGTGGGTAACAATATATTGTGCAATCCTAATGACAATATAAAAGACTGCACAATCATATACACATCCATAACGAACTTTACAAGAATGAGAATTACTGAGACAAAACTATAATCAGTCTTCCAGAGATGCAGCGCTAATGTGAAGTTGTGTGTGTCGGTGGGTCAGTGTCACAATTGTTTCTTCAACCCTGTCTTTTTGAGAAGCAGTGTCACGTACAGAGCAATGGTAAAACAGCTGCAAACATGCACATAGACATAAACAGAGAAAACCCAGCATTCACATCTGACAAATACACATAAGCAATAACACATAAGATCAAACATACACACATACGCTCATGAACGCACACAGCAAAGGACCATTAACCTGGCTAGTCTCCATGGCAACAGAGCTTGGCCCTCATAATCCAGTGCAGAAACCTTTGACTGAAAGAGGCAAGCATGGAAACACACACATATACACACTTATTTAAATGATGCACTGAAGATGCCTGAATACATAGCTATATAATTCATCCTCGCCCTATAAGTGCTCTGCACCTTTCTCTCGAACTATCTAATCCTTTCTCTCTCGCTCTTATTATGCACTGCTCTCTCCGTACCAATACAAAAACCAAGAGAGAATCAAGTTATCAAAAAATAATGCAAGGTAATGTGTGTGTGCATGAGAGAGACGGTGGAAACCTTATAGCCATAAAACTGTTATTAAATATCCCTCTTACTACAAAATTACTTTAAGGAAATCAATCTGTTTCACTTATGGAAATTTACAGTTCCATCTCACCTCGCAGCTGTCTCCTCGGATACATGACACCCTCCACCACCACCACCCTCACATCCTCAAATCTTCATCTGTCAGAGAGGACACCTTATTATGACACATGCTCGATAGATCCAAGGCAAATTCTGACAAACATCCCTCGTTTCACTTTACACGCCACAAGACGGATTGTGCGCTTGAAATTATACCCCCATTTAAAACTTGAATCGATGGCTTATTCCCAAGACTCAGTCGTATATTTTTAAGTAATATGTTACACGACTTTCACATATAAATTCTGAATTTTTTTCATCATAACTCAGCCACAATAGGCTTCTAAAAGCGGAGCTTTAAATTTTGTTTGTATACTATAAAATTGCATTGCAGATATCTCACCTATGAAATGCGGATTGCATTCAATGAGTTTTAGCGGGGTCAACCCTTTAAAAGGAATTACTATGTTTTTTCCAAATATTGAGGTTCTTCTCATGCAATTAAAATTGTATTTTGGGGTACTTTTGGGGTACTCGCACAGTATGCCGAACAGAACCTACTTCAGTGACATACTTGCATTTAAATCTATAGAGAAGCAATGATTACATGCAGTCCATACAGTTTGTAATTTGTGTTATCTGAGAAGTATCATAAATTAACAATGCTCAAGCAGGCTGCCATTGTTATTGTTACATTCTTAGCTGATTTTGAGAATTTCAAGAATCTTTTTTTTGTCAGATAAAATTATTGACTGATTGATTATTGATTTTAACATATAATTGTTTTGGTTACAAAAGCTTTTTGCAAAATTTGAATGTAATATGCTATATTAAAATTGTCGTTAAAAAGATTGTACTTGTATTTTTATTCTGTTTCGGCTTGTTTTTGTGGGATTTAAAACTTAAAGGAACCGTTCATCTAAAAATTTAAATTCTGTCACCATTTACACGTCATTTTAAACCCATATACTTTTTTTTTTTTTTTATTGAAAACTTTATAGGATGCAAAAGCATCATAAATGTATTATTAAATAAATAAAGGTCCATACGGCTTGTGCACTATACTGTAAGTGTTAAATTGTACAATAGCTTTGTGTGACAAACAGAACAACATTTTGTAACTGACTGAATGGAGAAATGCAACCAGCACCGCTATTTAAGAGTTTATTTAAAATTTAAAATGACACGAGAGTAAATGAACAGATTTTTTGTAATCTCTTTAGTTAACTTGAGCTGTTATTTATCATTACTAGTATTTAAAAGTCCAAAAATAGAAATGTAAATAAAAAAACAAGAAGATAAATTATTTTCTTTATTACTTTATTTCATGAAGTGTAACATTCAATTCTCTCTTCCTCTCAGTCAGGCTCAACAGGGACACATTTCAAGGGCGCACCGCTGGCTTTAACTGAGCTTTTATCTTTGTTTACCCTTACCAGCTGGTCTTGTTCACACATCATAAAACACACACATACAAACACATGCCACACCCTCCAAATATAACACCTTGTGGGGGAATTTTTGTCATTTAATGTAAACTTACTTGCAATGATTGTTTTGTGTTTAATTATTTTCGGATTGATTGACACCACTGATCTGAGAACACCACAGAATTTTTCACACTTGCGGCTCTGGCATATTAACAACTCGAGGAAAACTGCTAAACAAAGAAACATCTGCTGTGAATCCCAGTGCAGGGTCTCTGTGATGGGTTTCGCCGCCACATCTGCTGCTGTTGTGACTCATACGCTGATGCCTCCGTGACAGTCTTTGACTCTACCTTCGCCGCCGTGACTCATGCCGCGAAACCTTATGGATGCTCTCCCACTGCCGCCACGGTACCTCGGAGATAAGGTCTGCCTCGGTTTTATACGTCCTGATATGTCACCTACCCACCTGCCTGTTGCATCATACTCACTCAGCAACTCTTCTTTTAAGTCACATCTGCTTAAGTCACATCTGTTTTTATGCACCTCTGCAGTCTAACAACTGGCACCTGGAGCAGGAGTCCCCCAGAGGGCCCTTTGCTGTCCAAACTCTCCTACAATAAAACTTTACAACAGGACATCCCTCGTATTTTATTTACATCAGCCCTGTGTTTTATTTTCACACCTTGTATCTGTCTATCCTTCCGTTTTTTCCTTCCTTTACTATTGCAGTTGTTTGTCCTTATCAAAAAACCACGTCTGCTCCAATTATAGGCAGATCCCTCATTGAAAAACGATCCTGAGCACAAGAGAGTAAATAAACTAAAAAAAAAAAGAATGAAAGAGGGACAATATGTATGTGTGTGTGTGTGTGTGTGTGCGCGTCTATAAATTTCTGGATAGATTCATTGCTCTGTTTTATAGCCCTCTATTCATTGAGCTTATCAGATACGACACAGTCTATTTAAAATAGACTTTATCACACGCGCGCACACATGCGCACACAGCCCGTACAGTAAATCTTCTGCCAGTTATTCGCTTCGCTGCCATATGTAGAACTCTAAATGTCTCCGGAAAAGAAATCTTGACAGCACAAGAGCTTGTTATACCCGCCACCCTATGTCTTCCTTCTCCATCCCTTCCTCTCTCATTAAATTCAGCATTCTTTAACGGCATTTCTCTCATCTTTGTATATGCGTATGTGTGTCCACAAGCTAATCCATTAATTAGTTGCATGACTAACTCACCAACCTTGGGAGACATCAATCAAACACAAACACACATGCACATGTGGACAGACAAACACCCACAGGGATGAAAAATGAGAGGTGAAAAATGTATGTGGGAACACACAGATCAATTCGCAAGCTATTTACACATCTGCTTGAAAGAGACAGTGTGTGTGTGTGTGTTTTGCGCATTGTCCCGCAGTCATATTAAGTATTCCAAACAAACCATCTCAACCTCCTCCACAACCCCCCACCACCACACACACACACACACACACAGAGTTTCCCATAATGCTTCAGGGCAGGTGACCCCACGGAAGAATGGGTGGGGTGATTAATTTCACTCTCTCTCTTGTCACACCCTTTGAGAGAGCCTAACAGATGTGAACATAGATAGCCAGGATGCACTCACTTGTTGCGCATGGTAGCCCACCGATTCATAACATATGCACAATTACCTCGCTGACCTACATCTCGTTACCGAGGTAACATATTTTTCTGGGTTACCCTAGCTCATCCAAGACGTTGTTTATTTCATGGTGCTTATAAAACAGCTTCTTGTTGGCGACTCGCAAACATGACCTCAAAGAAATGTCAATGTGAGTGATTCCCTATAAGTAGTAAGTGTAAGCACCGGGAAACAAAGCCAACGGTGGTTACCGACTCTGAGCTGTCAGTTGTGCGACATACATATGCATCAGGTCAACTGCAGTGTCAAAACACCTTATCACAATGAGATCCAACAGGGTGACCTGGAGGAGTTCTGGGAGAAATCTGTGCTTGTGTGTATGTGGTGTAACGGCAGGTAAAGTGAGTCACTTTGAAGACAGGACATTTAATGAGGTGACAGGAAAATTACATGCATTATAAAGACCCCGCTCTAACAGAGATGGACGGGCGCTGACATACACGCACCCACGCTTGCACGCAAATGCGCACGGAGGAGTTTTTATGAACCTCGGGAGAGAATAAGACAATCAAGGTTTTTCAAATAACCTTTGTACACTAAATTTTTTTAACCTTTTTACTAAAATTGACAGATGATACAGTTTGACTGAAAGCGCTGGTCTGGTTATTTTGTGTGATTTTCCTGTGTGACAATAATGACCTTTAATGGTTTAAAAGGAACGCAACATGCAAATGGCAAAAAATGCACTTTTAAAGAAAAGAAAATAACAAAAAATCGCTTTGTAATTACTCAGGAAAGTGCATCTGCATCTTCGGTGACTGACTAAAATTATTTTGATGGAAAGATCAAAATTTCACAAGATTTCTTTCTTGTGGGTGAGTTATAAAAGCAAAAAGTGAATAATTTGTGTGTTTATGTCTGAGTGTGTCTCGCATATTTAAAACATTACGATGCAAATAAGTTCATAAGTTATGAGGATGAGTCACTTGAGCTTGTTGAGCACCTGAAAAGATTCTAATCTCGTGTTGTTTAAAAGAAAAGTACGAAGGGAATATTTTTAGCTGATCCAACCACCATCCTTCAGATCAGCTCTTTAAAACCCAAGCTACACCATTCCCTTTCACATTACCTTCAAAGCACCTCTCTGACAACACTGCCAAAACACACTCACACACACACACACACACACACACACACACACAGCATAAATGTAGTGAAATTATGATATTTAGTCCTTACTGATTAACCAACAGGAGAGAGAGAGTGATAGAGGTAAAGAAACACACACGGTCATGTCTGAGAGCGTTAAACCTTATTAATAGCTGTGGAGTTTGAGCTAAATAATGCACTTAGCCTTTCACAGTCACTTAATTTATGATGTGAAGTGCAACCCCCTTACCTGCCATATTTCAGTCTTTACACACACACACAAAATCACTCACTCATTCACTGAACCAACACTGTAAAAAAATTTCCTAATTTTACAGAAAATAACTAAATTTTTTACAGCATTTTTCTGTAATTTTAAATTATGTTTAAAACTATGTAAAATTACTAACAATATTTGTATTTTTTATACAGGAAAATTACTTTATTATTTATACAGTACATTTTACGAACATATTTTTCAAAATTACAAACAATATCTGTAAATTAACAACTTGACCATTATTTTAAGGATTATATCATTAATGACAAATTATAGTAATTCTAATTTTTTAATATGGGAAAATTGCCTTATTATTTATACAGTATTTTTTCTGTTGTCTTAAGTTACATACAAATTCATGTAAAATTACAAACAATATCTGTAAATTAACAACTTGACTATTATTTTAAGGATTATATCATTAATGACAAATTACAGTAATTCTAATTTTTTATACGGGAAAATTACTGTATTATTTATACAGTATTTTTCTGTTTTCTTAAATTACATACATATTCATGTAAAATTACAAACAATATCTGTAAATTAACAAATTGACTGTTATTTTAAGTATTATTCCATTAATGACAAATTACAGTAATTCTCATTTTTATAAAAAAAATTACTGTATTATTTATACAGTATTTTTTCTGTTTTCTTAAATTATGTACAAATTTACGTAAAATTACAAAAATAATCTGTAATTAAATAATGTAGCTCATTATATTAAAGATTTATGTCCATACTAACAATTTAATGTTCTTTTTTGTAATTTTAAAGTCAATCTTATTAGTTTTATATTTAGGTGTATTTTTACATTCAAACGCTGTAATTTTATATAGAATTGAAATAGAATATATATAGAATAGAAAATCAGCCATAAAATCCACAAATCATGTAACCGTGCAATAAAAAATATATTGCATTAAAAATATATATTTTTATAAAGAAAAAATCAACCAATAAAGAGTGAGTGTATAAAGTATCCAGTCAATAAGTGAAACGCAACAGTCAGACACGTGTAATCACAATAACTTATTGCAGAAATGTCAAAAAGCAGTACCACAGTAGTCCAAATGACGACGCGTTGTAGTCGCAGTCACAGTCCTCTCTGGTGGAATATAATAGTTTAGTGTGAGGAGCAGCGGCATGTCGCAATCTATGACGGAACTAGCGAGAGTCAATAAGCGTTTGATATCGCTGCCGTAAAACTTGTTGTAAAACTTCTTAACGGCAAATTTTGAAATTGTTACTATAGCTACAGAGGAAGGAGATATATATCGCGGAATGGTTTGAATTTGGATCTGTTCCTCACACAAAGCATCACACGTATAACGAAGATCTGAATAAAAATAAAATACTTTTATGATCATGTTATTTAATGCTTGTGCATGACAGCATATTAATACATTTATGTGCCCCATGGTAAACCAAATAAATATTGCATGATAATGGTTAAATGATCTCTCTCTCTCTCTCTCTCTCTCTCTCTCTATCTTTATGTAAGGATTCTAAGATTATTTGTTCTGAGAATAATATATAATAATATAAAATATAATAAAATGATAATTAAGTGCAGTTTATTGCAGTTGACTGATTTACTGATTTGCTTAATTTTGAAATATGTTTCATTCTGTTTTGACTTGCCATTTGAAAGATTACATTTAAACAATAGGCCTACTACACTTAATTAAAATTTCTGTGATCATTTAACCATTATCATGCAATATTTTATTTATCTTGTTTATCATGGGTTACATAATATGCTGTCAGATCACAAGTCTGATTTGGGCCACATAATCACTGGACTGATCTGGACCACACTCCTCCCACCAGCAATCGGCCCTCATATTGTTTGCTGTGATCCATGCTGTGCCATCGCCACACACGGCCCAGCTCTGGCTGAAAGGGTACCTGCCATTGCCGACAGGAGGCCAGCAGTTCCAGCTTGAGGCCACATTTGGGCCAAGATCGCTTGCTATGTGGGAAGGACAACAATGTTCATGATGGAACATTGCTCTTAGGGCCAACCTGTACATTGTCTTTACTTTTGAATAACTAAAAAACAGACTTTCACTTTCTATGGTGAGAAGAAGTTCAACATTTTCAGTTTACATTCTCATATCACAAATGCTATAAAGTCCTACTGCAGTCAATAGCTTGCAATATCTATGCTATTAAATAAAAGTATGTAGACACATTTTGTAACTTGCATGCAATTATGGCATTATTTTTAAATAAGTGTTATGGTGGACAGAGGATTAACCAACAGGCTGTGTAACACTTCGAGTAATTTCGTTCATTTTAGCAAAATATTATTAAAATGTTACGTGTTACTTCTCGAACACATCTACTACTTACGCAAACGTTGATCACATTACAAACAATACATAACTGCTGTAAGAAACAGAAAAGATTAATTAATTGTTTACCTGGGTCTTCAGTCTATGATTAGCTCACCTCACCTCTTATCTGACAAGTCTTCGGGTTTGGGCTTATGGGGCTGTCACGTGATGAATGAACGACTCAAACCCGAAGACTCGAGAGCTGAACGCTCCGGTTACTATTGTAACCTCGGTTCCCTGAGAGCGGGAATGAGACATCACGGAGATATTTCTCCGTTATGGGAACTCCCTCCCTTCCAACCTTTCCTGAAGTCCTATTGGCTCCCGCCAGTCTAAATGACTGGCCAATTGACGCGAAGTATGCAAATCGCATGCAAATACTGACGAGCTCGAGAGGCAGTATAAAATGCGGTGCACGCGACAATTATGTCAGAATCTGATACTGAACGCAGCTTAGCTGATCGAGCAGCGAACACGGCGAACACGGCGAAATATCTCTGTGATGTCTCGTTCCCGCTCTCAGGGAACCGAGATTACGATAGTAACCGGAGCATTCCCTCTCGAGCTTTCACAAGACATCACGGAGATATTTCTCCATTATGGGAACGATATTCAATCCCGCCGTGAGAGAGGCTACGAGCAGCCTGTTCAAGTTACACACTCAGCGAAGATAGAACACACACAATTCCCAACCAATAGTGATGCTTGTTAGGCGGGCTTGCAGCTGATAGGTGGAGATAAGCTAATGAACGTCTAAAGCCCAGGCATACGAAATTTGCATATCTGGTCATTAATAACGTTGGCTGTGCTAAGAACAGGGCAGAAGCAACAACATTACTGTCAGGGGCTGCACAGAGATATAACGGTGTTAAACAACATAACACATAACATGATAATCGAGGCAGCAACACACGAATAGAGGTAGCATAAACGTGAATCAGTCACTCACCGACAGCACTCGGGAGGCTAAGGACTGAACGTCCAGCTTGTAAAACCTGGCGAAGGTATTCTGGGAAGACCAGCCGGCTGCAAAGCATATATCTTGAATAGACATACCTCTCGACCATGCCCAGGAGGAGGCAATAGCTCTTGTTGAGTGGGCCCTAATGTGAAAGGGGCATTCCAAATCTTGGCTCGTATAAGCAGCCGTGATAGCGTCCACAATCCAGTGGTAAAGTCTCTGTTTTGACACGGCCCGACCCTTCGCACAACCACCGTAGCACACGAAAAGCTGGTCAGATTGCCGAAAGTTGGCCGAACGGTCAATGTAAATCCTCAAGGCCCTGACGGGGCACACCGAAGTCTGAGCGTCCGCATCACGCGAGGTCGATGACTCAGAAGACAGGGCAGACAGCGAAACAGTCTGCGCTCTGAAGGACATTTTAGAGCATACAAACGCCTCGTGGAGGGCGCCCATGCCTCCGAAAGTGTGTCGAGAACACGGGAATGCAGGACGCTCAGCTCCTCTGATATCCCCGAAGCAGCCACACATGAAGGCTCCATAACTCCGGGTTCGGGTGCCACACCGAGCCGCTCGCTTGAGACAGCAGATCCTTCCTGATGGGGATCGGCCAGGGCGGCGCCACCAGCAACTCTGTCAAGTCCGGGAACCAAGGCTGGTTCGGCCAGTTCGGGGCGATGAGTATCACCGAAGCCCCCTCCTCCCTGATCTTGCATAACACCAGTGGCAATATCTTGATTGGAGGAAACGTATACAGCCTGGCTGCTGGCCAGTGCGATGTCAGAGCGTCCCCTTCCTGCTTCGATGCAGCCGAGGGAGACCGCGATGTGCAAACGGCCCAAAGTCCACACCGTCCAAGGGACTCGAGATTTCAACCATAATTGCAGGGGGCGCATGTGTAGTAAGCCCAGATGACATACTGCTGCAGCAGACATGACCACAGCCCCGAAGCCGGCATGCCCTCCCACACCCCTCCCCAGCCGCGAGTCGATGCGTCCGTCGTGACCACAATGCGCGACATCACCAAGCCCAGGGGAACCCCCCGGCTGAAGAGATCTGGGTTGCGCCACGGCCTCAGTGCTTCGATGCAGCCGAGGGAGACCGCGATGTGCAAACGGCCCAAAGTCCACACCGTCCAAGGGACTCGAGATTTCAACCATAATTGCAGGGGGCGCATGTGTAGTAAGCCCAGATGACATACTGCTGCAGCAGACACCATGAGCCCCAGCAGCCTCTGAAATTCCTTCAAGTGAACAGAGCTGCCCAGTCTGAAATGGCGCAGGGAAGACAAAATGGCCACCGAGCGCTCCCGAGAGAGGCAGGCTCTCATCTCCACCGAGTCGAAGCACACTCCCAGATATGTTATAGACTGACTCGGGGCGAGAATGCTCTTCTGCATGTTGACACATAGCCCTAGGGACTCCAAGTGACGAAGCAGCGTGTTTATATGGCTGACTAGCGTGTCCCGGGACTGAGCTAAAATCAGCCAATAATCCAGATAGTTGAGAACGCGCATCCCGCTCGCTCTGAGGGGGGAAAGTGCTGCATCCATGCACTTCGAGAAAGTGTGCGGGGCCAAAGCCAGCCCGAAAGGGAGAACAGAGTATTGGTACACTGTGCCCTCGAAAGCAAACCTCAGAAAGCATCTGTGATGCGGTGCTATCTGAATGTGAAAGTACGCGTCCTTTAAATCCACGGACGCAAACCAGTCCCTGGGGCGAATTTGCGGCAAGATTTGTTTCAGTGTTATCATCCTGAACGGACGCTTGCAAAGCGCTCTGTTGATGGGCCTGAGATCTAGAATCACCGAGTAGCCAGCGCGAGATTCCCGGAATAACTTCCCACGCGCTCAGAAACTGACATAGTGGCTTTAGCGGCTTGGTCGTTGGATGCGCCGGCGAGTGTGTGGGCGCACTCTCCTCCTCTTTTCAGACCGTCAGGATGATGGCTTAGCCGCCGGCGGCGGGCGAGAGTCACGTCGCGGGCTCCTCCGTTGGCCGTGGCGTTGCCTCCAAGGACCCCACGGCTTCCTCCGGAAATCCGGCTCCTGGCGTGGAGCAGTAACGTTAGCCGTCACCGCTGTGGTCGCTGGCCTGGGGTTATCCCTCCGCTGGGAAGAGCCAGGTGCCGACGAGGATCTGGATCTCGCCGTCTGCTGCTGGAAAGCGCGCCTCGGCATTACGTGACTCATGGCTTTGGTGCGCTTTTGAGCCTCCGCGAAGCGCTCAGGAAAAAATGGCCTGTGTGGCAGAGTGGACGCGCGCTGATTGGGTCGCAGACCATGTTTTCACCAGCTGCTCATGCACATCGGGGAAAAAGGGGACCGACGTCCTCGAGTCAGCTTTCCGGGTGGGCCTGAAATACCAGGAGTCAAGTGTACTCCTGACAGGCTCCTCTGGAGGACTCCAGGTAAGCTCCAACTCCTGGACAGCCCTTGACAGAACCCTCATGAGCTCCTCCTGGAGGTCTGGGGGCCCCATGCTGTCCGGCTGATCGGACTCCGATCCCGCCCAATCCTCCCTCTCCGGAGCGACAAGATGACGCTCCCGTCACCGGGAGGGCCCACCAGCAGCACGCTGGCGGCAGTGGGCCTCATCCCGAATAGGCTGCGAGCCACATCGCGGCGGGTCCGGAGCACGCGGGCCGGAAGGTCCACGCAATGCCCGCAGTTGGACTCGTCCAGCGCCGCCTCAGCGTGGGCCAGGCCCAGGCAGGCGACGCAGTAGTCGTGCTGATCCGGCGGCTCTATCGGTCCCGCGCATATCTTGCAGATTGTTGCCATAGTGAATTCAACAGGTGAAGTAGAAGATTCTGACGTAATTGTGGTGTGCGCTGCATTTTATGCTGCCTCTCGAGCTCGTCAGTATTTGCATGCGATTTGCATACTTCGCATCAATTGGCCAGTCATTTAGACTGGCTGGAGCCAATAGGACTTCAGGAAAGGTTGGAAGGGAAGGAGTTCCCATAATGGAGAAATATCTCCATGATGTCTCGTGAAAGCTTGAGAGGGAACTAATCAATTCTCTTTCCGGCTCAGACTGCATTGGTTAAGCTTATGGGGCTGTCACGTGATGAACGAACGACTCGGAAAAACCCGAAGACTCGAACCAGGTGAACTACTTGACTAATTCCAGTACAGAACCTATAGGATGTTGCGCATGCGCGACTGAACGAATCACTCCTCAAGACGACTCGTTCTTCCCGAGTCACATTAAAGATTCGTTCAAAATTAAAGAATCGTTCAAGAACGACCCAACACTACCGCTGATCGGCTTCTGCAGTCTGCTTCTGTCTGTCCTCTAGTAATGGCTTTTACATGGATTATTTTACGTCTGACTTTTTAATTCATATTTTGAGCAAGTTTGGGTTGTGGGATGATGACTGAGAACAAATAAACGTGTATATGGACACAGACTTCTACCACCAGCTAACAGACATGCAAGCTGCAAAAGGTAAGTAAGTGTTCTATAGTTACATCAAGATAAAGTGCATTGAAGTGAGATGCTAATCGCGATTAACGTTACATATCTTAATGTCCTACCAGTGTGTGTTACTGTGTTTTGTTAGTATGAGCTAATACTGTTAGCTGCGGCTGGGTGATATATGACCATGTCGTGGCGATGATATGAAGCGCAATATATAAACTCATAGCACAGTACTACTTAAAGTTATTGACACTTTGATAAAGAAACGTGCATGAATGAGGAATAAATAGCAGGATGCACGTGGTGATTAAATGAGTGAAGAACAATAGACACAGAAAGCCTCACGTGAATGGTCAAAATACAGACAGTCACCTCAAAATTCACTTGACTTAAAAACAGTCGCTAATGTTTGGAGTCAAGATTAACATTTAGGTGGAAATCCGGTGACGTGTCAGTATACTGGATCTGTGCATTTTGTTCTTAAAGTGACAGCAGTATAATTATTGCAAGCCCATGTCTCTGTCAGTAAGTAGATAGTGTTTTATTAAACAAATTTATATTAATTTGTTTGTGTGTGTGCTTCCCCCTCGTGATCCAGAAGTTTTGGGAATGAAAATCTTCTACTACATGATCTTCAGAGGAAGTTAGTATTCATGTCTAACATTAAGACATACTAACATTAATTTATTTTTAATGTTCACAGTATTTTTCTTCCATGCTTTTAGTTTGTTTAAATCCCAGATAAAACATGTGTCTTCTCACAATCCTTTTTTCTTTTTTTTACTCCCAGCTGATCCAGCTGATTACTGGCAATTTGGAGGAGGACTGCTCTTTATCTGCTGTGTCTGTCACTTCTGGAGCAGTGTCATGGACCTTTTGTTGTATGTTTTGGTTTTACTTATTATTACATGTAGCGTCTGCGTAGGATCATGCTGGAGTGTTGGACTGTTTATGGCTTAAAAGACCCTTTTAGCCGTCTGACAGCTGCCAGTGCTGCACACAGAGATCTGATCTGATCATCATCCAGACTGTCTGAGATTACATGAAGAAACAGAACAAACTGAGACAGACTAAATACAGAAGAATTGTGGCAATGTCTCCAAGCTGCTTCAAGAAACCTACCTGCAAAGCTACAGTACTGTTAAAAGTTTTAGGCACTTGTGTAAAAATTCTGTAAAATGGGGATGCTGTGAAAAATAATGTCATAAATAAATATTCCTTATCAATTAACTTCTGTTAACTAAATTAAATCAACATTTGGTGTGACCATCCTTTGCGTTTAAAGCAGCTTTTGCCCTCGGTGCACCTGCGCATAGTTTTTCAGGTAGCTTTGCAGGTAGGTCTCTTAAAGCATCTTGGAGACGTTGCCAAAGTTCTTCTGGATTGAGTCTCAGTTTGTTCTGTTTCTTCATGTCATTCCAGACAGACTGGATGATGATCAGATCAGGGTCCGTAATCACAAAACATCTTAAGGCTAAAAGTAACTCATAACTCGCAGATTTAGGAGAAAATATAATATATACAGACATGAAAAATATATCTATAGAGAGTGAAATTTTTAAATGAACCAATTCAAATAGAAAACGAATATTCTCAGATTATGTAATCCGTATGAAACATGCAGGCACATACTGCGGAGATGACGAGTCAGTGTCACCGACTTCATCTTTTAAACCGAAAACAAAAAGCAATAGTGTAACAATAATTTATTAAAACGTTAATGCAGTGTACTTGCTGTTTTTCCCTAACACATTCATAATTATTATATTTGCCGGTGTGCTGTGGCTAGGGATGTAACGGTATGAAAATTTCATATCACGATTATAGTGACCAAAGTTATCACGGTTATCGATATTATCACGGTTTTGTTCAAATGAGATTAAAATGTTCAAAAAGAACTAACAAACACACTGAAAACATTTCAATAAGTTTTATATTTGAAAATCAACAAACAACAAACACAATTAGCAGCTGTATGCACTTTTTTTAGCATAAACATTAAATTAACATTAACATGAAGCCCTAACTTTCTTCGCGGAAGCTTTGAGTTAAACAAGTGAGATAACGAAATATTTAATCTCTAATCAATATTTTTTGTCCAATTATTTGCCCAATTAGTTTTGGTATCGAGGTAAAAGTTACCTTGCATTCGCTTTGGACTCTTGTAAAAGCCAGTTTTCAAAATCGCAATAATCAAACACGGTTTTGATGATAATTAAATTTTAAACGATAATACTAACCGTCAGGGCATTTTATCATGATTTATCGTAAAACCGGTAATCGTTACATCCCTAGCTGTGGCAAGCCTTTATTGCGTGCGCTTATTAGGCTATGTAGGCAATTAAAGGCTCATTATTATGATTTATATGGTTTATTAATAAAAGTGTGACTAATAGTCGACTAATGCTTAAAATGAACGACTACTAGTCGACCAGAAAAATCTTTAGTTGAGGGCAGCCCTAATGCATATTGACTAATTGTTTACGAGAAGCATAAGAGGCTGACAATTAGATGAATATATAGCCTACTTGTTTAATTAGTGACACATAGCCTGCATTTTAAAATCTTTATTTGAATGTGACAATTAAAATTTTTATTTGAATATGGCAACATAATATTGCGCTCTACAATATTTCTATGAATAAATCTCTGACAGAGATTATCAGCCAATCACTGTGTGCATAGGTAGTAAGTATGCTGACATCATCCATAGCAACAAGGTAAACCCTAATCTTAGTTTAAGGCTTCTGTCTATTCCTTAGTAAAAGTTTGTTTCAGCAGCTTTGTGAATAGGTTTTAAGAGAAAACTCTTAGCTAAAAACTTTTACTGCTATCTTAGTGGTAAGAACATGTTTTGTGAATATGGGCCTAGATCTCTGTGTGCTCCACTGGCTGTTGTCAGACTCCTTGTGCAAACAAAAATCTCACTGGATTATTACAATTAATGGCAAAATGAAGAGTACATTATCAGGAAATATTAATTCTGGAAGTGAAAGGGTTAGTTCACCCAAAAATGAAAATTAGCCTGTGTTTTACTCACCCTAAAAGCATCCTAGGTGTATGTGACTTTCTTCTTTCAGACGAATCCAGTCGGAGTTATATTAAAAATCGTCCTGGCCCCTCCAAGCCTTTCAATGGGGGTAAGTGGGTGTTCAGAACAGTTCAGAAGATGTGAAATAAAGTGCGTGCATCCGTAATAAAAACGTCCCTCACACGGCTCCGGGGGTGAATAAAAGCCTCCTGTAGTGAATCCATGCGTTTTTGTAAGATAAATCCATATTTCAAAAGTAATAAACACTTTTTTCTCACTTCCGCTGACTATGGTATGCGGAAGACGTTCAGGCGGATGATGTGTAAGACGTATGTGTCGTGCACGCCTCTGAGAAATGCAGGAGCAAAGGAAACTTACTTCCTTACTTCAGCAAAGGAAAACCAGTGTCCTCTTGGCTTATATCGAAATCATCTGACATTTTTCTTTACAAATCCTCGTTTTTTGCTTCTAATTTGTGAACGGCGTTTTGTTTTGTCTCCGTGTTCATCACTAATCACGCAATGTCGATGTCTTACGTCATCCGCCGGAACGGCTTCCGCGTATGACAGTCAGCGGAAGTGAGAAAAATTGTTTATTACATTTGAAATATGGATATTTATCTTACAAAAATGCATGGATTCGCTACAGGAGGCCTTTAAGCACCCCCCGGAGCCGTGTGAGGGACGTTGCACTTTATTTCATGTCTTCTGAACTGTTGACAGCCAACACCCGCTTACCCTCATTGAAAGGCTTGGAGGGGCCAGGACAATTTTTAATATAACTCCGATTGGATTCGTCTGAAAGAAGAAAGTCATACACCTAGGATGCTTTGAGGGTGAGTAAAACACAGGCTAATTTTTTTTTTGGGTGAACTAACTCTTGAACTTGTCCTTTAAGTTGAATATATTTAATTCAACATTTTGATGAAACTGTTGTTCTTCATCAGTACAGTATTTTAAATGTAATTATGCTGTATTTCTTAAAAAACTGAAATGTAAAATTTTACATTTTATGTGGCATTTGTATAGACTTTGTATTTTGTCCTCCAAATAAAACTGGTAATTTTCCATCTTGAGCATGCTTTGACACTTTATTGAAGGCATTTGATTGTAATGATTTGTAAAATAACAGTGTTTCTTTGTAGAACATTTAGTGCTTTCATTGTAATAATCAAGGAAAAATCTGTAAAATAAGGGTTTTACACTGTAAAAAAAACTGTCAAATGACTGGCAGCTATGGCTGCCAAACAAAAAACTTAAAATTTAAGTAAATTATCGTAATTGAAACCAGAAAAAATCTGTAAAATAAGGGTTTTACACTGTAAAAAAAGTCCCGTAAAAAAATGGTAAATGACTGGCAGCTATGGCTGCCAAACAAAAACCATAAAAATGAAAGTAAAATATCATAATTGAAATCAGGAAAAATCTTTATTTCAATTAAGATATTTTACTTTAGTTTTACGGGTTTTGCTTGGCAGCCGTAGCTGCCAGTCATTTACAAAAAAATGTTTACGATTTTTTTTTTCAGTGAATGTACATTTAAAAATAACCCTAAGTAATGGATAATAAATTATTTATTATGGCACACACTCATAATCTACACAAATAAACTCACTGTGTGTAATGCAGTTTTATTTGTAAAATAACAGATTTTTACACTTTATTTCAATTAAGATATTTTACTTTAGTTTTACGGGGTTTGCTTGGCAGCCGTAGCTGCCAGTCATTTACAAAAAAAATTTTACGATTTTTTTTTTCAGTGAATGTACATTTAAAAATAACCCTAAGTAATGGATAATAAATTATTTATTATGGCACACACTCATAATCTACACAAATAAACTCACTGTGTGTAATGCAGTTTTATTTACTAATTAAACTGTGATCTTGCTAATATTACAGTTTTTCTGAATTGCTAAAACACATTTCTTGAAACCATCACTCATTTAAGTATAGTAATGGCAACTGAGTAAGGTGAATATATTGTATAGGCCTACTGTATGTACTGCAAGAATAGTATTGTGCTGAATACTGAATAGTACTGAATTTTTGTATATATTCAGCACTTGGATACTGCAAAAATGCTGCAGTCCAACTGAAAAGGCCAAAAAGGTTGAATACTGTAAAACTCTAAATAAATAGCATGTTACAGTACACTCAAATGTACACTCAAATACTGTAAGTTGTGTACTTGTAAAATCAGGGTCAATGAGAGATTCATTCTGTCTCAGCATCATGTTTTTGTGCTTGAGTCCGACCTAAGAACTTTTTTTCCACATCACAAGTAAAGTTGTCTTTTTTGCTAGACAAAGAGAAAAAAACCTTGATAACACTCTCTAAACCTTACTCTTTCTCATTCTCTTCCTCCTCATCCTCCACTTCTTACATGTACTCTTCCTCCTCTCCTTCTCAGATTGTTTCCATCTATTGTTCGTATCATCATTGTCACCTGTGCCACTTGTGCACTCTGTCTGAACTGGCTCATATTTTGTACAGTTGGTTTGATCACATCATTAGAAACAAGTGTGAACAATTTTGAATCGTTGTGTGTAAACGATGACAACTGTGCTTTAGTTGTGTTTAACTTTTGCTGCGTGTGTTTAGCATTTTGCAGCACGAATGCATCACAGTGTGATAAGTGTTTAAGTGAATGAGAATGTGTTTAGAGTTTTGCAAAAAAGAGTGCATGAGATTTGCAAATAGAGCCTAACTGCCTGAGCGTGTTAAAGGTTTAGCAGAAAGAGTGCTTTATTCGACAAATTGGTTTAAGATAGTGAGAATTTGGTTCAGAGATTGGGGTTTAGTGTTTTAGCCATTCAGAAAAACTGTATTACAACAATAAATGTAATAAGTAATACAGTTAATAAAATGTATGATGTGAAGTGCAACTGTCAGAATTTTTTTTTAAATTAAATATGAATACTGTCTTACTTCGTTAATCTTTAGGAAATAGTTTTTGCAGGCTGACACAGCTCATTTAAGGATATACACCAACATGTCCATTATCAGTGACAAAAGACTATTATCAATGATAGGTAGGTAGGTAGTAGGGCTCAACGATTTTGGAAAATAATGTAGCGTCTGGACCAATCAAACACACAATATATATTTTGTTTTTATATTTAACAAATACTCTGTAACCCCCCTCAGTTAACAAGCCATATGAGGACCCATGAACCCTTCCCCCCGAAATGCGTAACACCCCAGGAAGCCGAACAGGCACCTGGTTGCATGGCAACCAACGCTGATATCACTGGGTTTATTGGCCAAAAGAATGCAAAGCAGGGAAAATCCCTGCATGAACACACCGTGTCTACACCGGACGCGAGTGGCAAAATACAGTAGAACCATTATAATCAGTGACGCTGTGTACACTGGATGCGCCACGGCGCGACCACAGACTGTAAAGGGGGGCGCGACGCGACAAAACCCAACATTAAACTGATGCCTTGTTCTATTTATGACGTACTGACACAAAGTTAAAATGATTTGCAACGGTCGCTTTGTCGCGTCCAGTGTAGAGCTGTTGCGGCGCGACGCACAACTGTAGCGTCCGGTATAGACACGGTGAGTGAAGCCAAGAGCAAGATATGCCTCATCATATTTTCTGCATTTAGCTTTTAAATGACCAGCACCTGCCTGGGTCTGTGCGACTTCATTTATGGCTTTTCTCTTCGCTTTCACAAACCGATCCATCTCCCATTCTAAGTTACGTCCTTTGGCTGTTTACTTATTTCTTTTCTTTTTCTGCTGATGGCCCGCGCTCGACTTGAAGCAGCGCTGCTTAGACCGATGGGTGTGTCATCAAAGCACTGCGAGAGCTATAAGAGAGCGCGGACATCTCCTTATGCTTTCTCTCACTCGACGTACTTTGATCTCATACACCGATCTGATCTTCAAGTCGAACACACCTGTCACGTGACCGTGTAATCGCAAGGTGCGTTCGACTTCATGCGGCGCGCGCAAACCGTTCGGCGGCTGACTTGAAGCAGTGCATGCCGGTTAGAAATTTTGTCCAACTTGAACCGGCGCCGACGCTATGTCACTGTCACGTGTGGCATCAAAGCACCGCGATATCGTTTCGAGAGCAGCCGGCTGACTCAGCTGGCGCAGCTTTTTCAGAGCGACTGCAGGAGCGCTGATGACGACACAGCTGTTTCACGATTGGCCAAATTCAGCACATGACAAAAATGAGGTGTGTTTCTAACATCTTCAAATCCAATACTGCTCATAAATCTGTGTTTTTAGAACATTAAAAGCTTTTTACTGTAGTCGCAATGTTATATTGAGTCACGTTTATCATGAAAGCATATATACCCCCACTTTATTAGTATTTAAATAGTATATATTTACGTTGAACTTTATTCTTGAACAGATGGCACTGTATTAAGCAGTATATAAAAAGTGTTTCTGTTGCTCATGAAAAAGTTTCTGAAACGTCTGTGTATTTGACAAATATTGCATTTAATTCACTTCATCTGAGATAGAGTATGTAAACACCGCGCGAGCGTCACTAACGGGAGCAGAAAGTGTCCGGCTTGACGGTTCCGTTTTCAACTCCGCCCCCGACTGCAAGCGGCTACTCTCGTTGACTGCCGTCTGTAGCGGTGCTTCAAGTCGAATGCACCTGCAGCCTCTGCGACTGTAAAATTGAACATTTTCATATCGCGATATTATCGCAAATGCAATTAATCGTTCAGCCCTAGTAGGTAGGTAGGTAGGTAGATAGATAGATAGATAGATAGATAGATAGATAGATAGATAGATAGATAGATAGATAGATAGATAGATAGATAGATAGATAGATATGATTACAAACTAAATAAATAAATAAACAAACAAATTACACACATACATTCAATAAATACCTGACACACTGTGTGAGGTCGTTTCTCTCTCTAACATAACACGTCAGCCAAATACTTACCCCTGACATTAATTAATCAAACCATCAATCAATTAACACAATAGGATTAACAAGCCTTGGGAAGGGATTTACACATGAATATATAATATTCTCTCTCCCTTATGCTGTCTTTCTATTTCATGCTGGGTGTGGGTGTGTTCAAGTCTGGCATGTGTGGGAGAGCAGTATACTGTAGGGTCTGGACCAATCAGACACACCATTTTTCATTTGATATAACAAATAAATTATTCATTAGATTAACAAACATTCACAGACCCCTCACCCAATAAACATACTGGGTGCCAGGATGTCTGCAACGACACCAGGCCCCCCTTGGTCCCCATGGCAACCACGACACCTTTGCTAGACCAGATACATTTACGACCTAATGGCATGTTGAAAATTACCCCTCTCACTAAAATTTCCATAGGAAAGACACAGTGCACAGTAAAAATGGACTCTTCTAATTAATCCATAGGAAAACCTTTCTTTGAATGAACACATATCCTTCAGGTCATTGTGTATGTTGTCTTTGAGATTTTATACTGTTTTATGCAGGCTTATGATGGAACCACTCGTTCCTGTCATCTTACCTATATGTAATCCTACCATGTTTAGTATCTATGAATTTGCCTTCTGATGATCTAAACGAGCGTGTATATTATATGTTGGTACATAGGCAATATATTAGTGTCCTGAGAATCTTTAGTAATTTCGATTCAAGTTCCATATGCAAATTATCAAGCTTCCACACAAAGGGTCATAAACTCCCCAGTATTTCCAAACTCCCACTTGGGATTCCAGCCTTTCTCATTGGACAAGCCCATCTCGAGAGGCGTGAATCTTCTCAGACCTTAAAGGCCTCACATTAGTGACCCGCCCCTAGTCGGTGGTTTGCTTGAATTCTGAGAAGATGAAAATGTGAGCTACAACGCTCCAGGACCCCCTACGTTTTGTGCCCGGCCTTCGGCCTTGACTTTTCCATTCACCAAGATTCTCTTATTTTATTTTTTTCAGTTGAGTGGCACGTTGAGCCCTGCCAAGTGCCTGTGAGGTTTTATGCGTGGCATCTGTCCCCGTGGGGGGGTGCCACCTCTCTCTCCTAGTAACAGTTCACGTTTGTGCTGCAGGCAAGTTTCACAGGAGGACATGCCCTCAGCTGTCTGTTATCAGAACATGAATTTGGCATCAATTATGAAAAAATATATATTTTTGAAAAATGAATCGCTGGATAGCCCACACAACGTGCCCATCACAATATCCAACACAGCAGCTTCTTATTGGGAACCAAGCTGTAGTGAGAGCAGTATGATTTTGGAAAGAAAAAGCAGTCAAAATAATTCTAGGAGACTGTTAAAATGTTTCTTTTTGAAGAATGATTCTATATTTATTAGGACTGTCAATGTTAATGTGTTAATGCATGTGATTAATTAAATGTTTAAAACTCTTAATTCTTTTTAATGCCATTAACACATCTATTCAATTTGAGGTTATAACTGTTTATGCTGATTGGTTGAGATCACAGCATTGTATTTCAACCACCATATATTCACATTATTTTGAAAATATTACTGTTATTGTGTCATGAAATGTATTTTTAAAAGTATTTCAGGCGAGAATGTAGTTGTTTAAAACTCAAATCTGCGGTTTATTTATAAAGACAGCGCCTATTTAAAAATGTGTTTCGCCAATTTCGGAGACGTGAGCTCAACGGAAAAAAGTTCCTGGGACAAATTGTTCCAGGTAATTTCGGTGGAAAAGCGGCTGAAGTGTGATCATGCTAACTGGTTATTTTTCCTGTGCTGTGTACAGTAGAATGCATCTCTGAAATTTCCTGTTGCATCATTAAAAATGGTGAGAAAGGGAAAAAGAGGGAAGAAGAAGCAGTGATGATGCTGATATTTAGAATAATAGCTCCATTAGGAGATGCTCCGTCACATGCCTCATAACACCCTCTGGCCACATGTGCTAAAGTTTCATGCTGATTATTCTCCAGACCACGGTGCGATGATATTAACGCACACTTCATAAGATAAAAAAGCCTTTAGGAAAGTGCTGCTGGAGTAGGACTGACACACACACTCACGAGTGGGTGTGCCTGTGTGTGTGTTCCAGAATGGACCACCTTGCCAAGCATCTGCTATGGAAGGAAGCCAGAGTAAAATCTGGGCCATGGTGCATCTCTCTCTCTCTCCCTCCTTCAAGTGTCAGCTGTACGGAGCAGACACTGAGCGTGTTTTCTGTGATCAAAACAATGGGAACACATGTTCTGTCTCTCTCTCTGTGAAAGGGAAGATTTTCTCGATCAAACGTCCTTCCAAGTACAGTGACAGACGGAGCAAAAGGTGAAGGCTAAAGGAAGGAGGAAAATTGTTCCGATAAGGAGGGAGAAAACAAAAAAAGTCGGACGGAATAGATAAAATTACAACTTTAGATTGTTAAAACAATTCGCCAGTGACGTGTCTTTAAAGGGATAGTGCACCCAAAAATGAAGTGCACTATGGTCGTGTCTTCACTCTTATGTCTTCTTGAACCTGTATGACATTCACTCATCTGTATAACACAAAATGAAATATTTAGAGCAGACCAAGCTGCTATTTACCATACTATGAAAGTGAATGATGACCATGTGTGTCAAACAAGTGAATACAATTTTAACATCAAATTTCAGTCTGTTCATCCCTCAAAGCTCTCATATAGCTTCATAAAACTTGAAATATAGTGCAAATAAGAAAAACTGTAGTATAGAATACTTTTATGGTGCTTTTGTTGTCCTTTTTTTGTCCTTGGTGGCAGCATCTAGTCCCCATCCACTTTCATCGGACATTCTCACTGGTTAGAGCTTCTCAAACAGGAGGCATAATGACTTTATTTATTTACTATATTTATTTTCAGTGCCGCCTAAAATGGAGCTCTAAAATTCTGTGTAGAACCTGAATTTTTGTTTTGTGGAATACTGAAATTTATTTCTTTTTAGAATTAGAACTAGAAGTACCCATAGATTAAAATAAGATTTGAAAACAAAACTAGTGCCATTATGTGGTGTAAAACATGGAGCCTTTGAGTCAGAAAGGTTGAGAGCCACTGTACTACTTCATGGAGACAACATGAGGGTAAGTAAATTATCTTTATTTTTGTGTGAAATATAATTTTAATAGTGAAATGCAATAGGTTTTTTTAAAAAAAGAAAAAGAAAACTATGCTGTGAAGTGCTTAAAGGAAACCAGTGAAAATGAAGGAAATGAAAGTGTGTTTGAAGAGAGATGAAGAGAGAGAAGCAAAGATGATGAAATTCTGTCATTCAAGAGTTTTGTGAAGGGAATTTTGACAGACCATTACACAGGAGAGATGCATTACGCTGTGGAAAACAAATATATTCACAAATGTCGAGATGAACTGGGACTAAAAACAGCTCTCATGCTGGCCTTTCACAAATCTGAGTGTATAATCCCCCACTATACTGTACATCACACATGAATATAATGCAGACTATTGCTTGCAGTATTGTCTAAATCATATATAATGATTTTCACTGCACTTTGTATTTATGTGTCTTAAATTGAAACTCAACAGTATGAAATGTTTAGGTTGTCTAAAGGTAGGATTCTTTCAATGACATTAGATCTTAAATCCCAGATTATAACACAATTATACTTCCCAATACACTAAGCCGCAGGGTGCATTTGATTGGATTTATTTTTACTATTGGATGGACTTGATCAACTAGATGGTGCTATATATAACATCTAACGCCTGTTTCACACATACTCCATCTGCAGTGCGTGTGTGTTGCGGGTTTTTTTACGCACCCATGTTAACGGATTAGAGCTTTCACACTGCACGCGGTTGCGGTCCGTCAGTGCGTTCCAGGTGCGGTGCGTCTGCAGCAGTGCAGCGATCGTTTTCGTACCGAGTCTATTTTTGCTGTGCTGCACGCGCTGAATTAAAGTGACAGTGCATTGTTCATGGTAAAAATGAACATGGATTGAGACTGAAATGTAGTAATTTCACAATAAATAGATATAATTAAAGTCTACTGTGTTTCACAGGCTTTTTGGCTAGGTTTAAAACAAATAAAAGTGCACTTTTAGATATACAAGGCAACATATGAACTTGTCTTGTGGAGGTAGAAAAACAAAGTTCTTTAAGGCCCGCTGCTGGACTGTTTGTAATAAAGATTTAAATGTAAAAGGCACGAGAGCCGACTGTTTCTGTCAGTGGTAAGTTTTAATTTAAAATATTTGTGATAGCCTAACACAAGAAAGCTATATGCTGTATTCAAATGTGTTTCCACTTGCTTGAGCAACTTAATATACACATCTAAAAGCCAAATGCATTTAATACGCTGTTTATATTCATTGAGTTTAAACGTGAATATGTCTGAAAGATTGTGTAACTGCTGTGATAAAAGAGGATCACAATGCTGAAAAAACACTTTCGGTATAGGCTAACTACGTTTGGATTTGAAATCAAAATAATGAATAAATGTTGTGTTTGTGGTAAACAGCCGCAGATCAGGAGCGAACTGCAAACGTGTCCTGTGTGAAAGCACAATGAGTCCGTGCTGCTTCTGCACCACATACGTAACGCACTCGGACCGCACACACACTGCAGACGGAGTATGTGTGAAACAGGCGTAACTCCCACATGTTTGATTTAGCAGGTGAGGACACTCGCAGTCAGCTGAAGTGGGATGGCACACCGAGCAAATGGTAGGTAAATATAACATAGCTGCTCTTTGAAATGCTGTCTACCACCTGCAAATGCCAGGATTTGCAGCTTTAATGACGGCAAAACTTTTCTTCCTTTAAATCAAAGAACTGGATAATTAATCCAAAAAGAGACTCCAATTAAGGCTGCCATACTTCAGACTTTCGTGAAAGTGTCAATTGCAGCATTCCATTTAAGTCTACTCCTGATATGTCAAAATGTTTAATTTAAGTGATTTTTTGCAGTTGAACATTGTAACCAATTATAGTCATGCCTTATGCTCCTGAATGCAATGGTGAATCAGAGGTATTTAAATTACTCTAAAGCACCATGACACACCAAAACGACATCAAAGACAACTGTGTTGTCGCCTCGAGTCGCCTATGTCTGGGCCAAAAAGTTGTGCTTGAAAACACTGCAAAGACTATAGCCAACAGCCAAATATCACATAAGTTCTGCGTTTTATGCGGGAGGAACTGTCTTTACCAGCAGGCAGCAGTAGCCTACATTCATCATTCAAAAAGAGAAACCGAAACTAGGACTGTGATATAAAAAACAAAGCAGCAAATTCTTACCATTTTGAATATTATTAATGTTCATCAGTTGGTCTTCACTTTCTTTGTTCCAGGTAGCTATGTTGTAATGAAATTATTTGCATGTTAGAATGTTCAGGTAAGGTTAGAAGAGGTAAAATTAGAAGAGCCATCACTGTTTGCTTGCTTTTGTCACTTTCGCTTTTCTTCTGGTGCACTGCTTCGCTGAGATGAACAGCCAATCATAAACAGTGATCTCTCCCACCGACTGCCCAACACCGATTCAAAATGCTCAATCAGCCAAAAAGCCGCCAACGGGGTCTGACTAGTGCCGACGGTGCAGAACACACTAAGAAAAACTGGGCTGAGAGATGCTCAATGGCGGCCTTCCTTTAGCCGACAGGCGTTCTTTGGCTTGGTGTGCTACGGCATTAGGACTATCTATAACAACAACTGGTCCTAATGAGTGATGTTTAAACAATCCAGTCCATAGATGCATGTTGAAAGTGTCGGTTACATGAAGGCACATGAAAATGATTGCTAAATAAATACCTTGTGTTCCAATAAAAACTCCATTAATCACTTTATTAAAAAAAATCTGTAGAACCAAATAATGAAAATAAAAAATTGGAAGTATTTTGTATTTGAATTCATATTATTTAAAATTTAAAACCACTAACTTTCAGTCTAGGGATGCCACAATTCTCAATATAATACTGAACTGTTCACTATGACATCCACTGTTCACTGTTATTTTTTTGGCTTTGCGTTTAAATAATTCCCATGCGTTTTATCTCTCTTCGAATTGGCTCTGTTTGTTTATCCATGAGTCTACGTGTTGAGATCGGGAAACACCTCCCCACTTATAGCGTGCATTTGAAATCAACACATGCCAAACATCCCGTGTAATGACATGTAATGAGAAGCGTTTCTAAACCTGATGTCAAACAAAAGATAACATTATAAAATTACCCCACAACATTAGTCAAGTGTTTGAAATAACTCCCTTTTGTGATCTGATGTAGCTTCTTACACAGAAGAATGAGGCAGAAAATATATTCTATAGCGTAATAAAGGCTGTCGATTAGAAATTAATAACAAATATACTTAGGCCTAGTTATTATGAAAATACCCTAGATGGCTTGAAGAACACAGATAAACTATATATTGTTGCAATTGAGTGTTTATTGTCTTCATGTTTCATCATTCAAAACTTTTCTATTTTTTTTTTTTAATTCAGCTACAGCAATAGCTGGATACCTTTGTCCATATTAGGGATTTCCTGGAATGTCAGTTCTATTACTTCTGTTATGCATATGTGGATTTTCTGCACAAGGGAGCCCTCCGGTTTCAAGTATGAATAAAACAGACATTACGTGTGTTCAATAATTGCCTTCCTAAGTAATTGCCATCCATCCTATGTTGGGTAAAAACAAGAAACATAATACTTCTCTCAAAAGAAATTTGAAGAAGACATATGATAATCCATGCTTTTCTCCAGTATACAAAAGTCTACAGGAGCTAGAAACGCATCAAAATGCTCCCATTATACTCAGCAAGTACAGACAGAGTAAATTAGAGGTTTAATGTGGAGCACATAGCTTTGGTTATAATAGGAACATTAGCAGGAGTCCAAAACTCAGTGCATGGATGGTCAGTGAGCTCACACTGACAGCAGAACTCAAACAGCCTGTGTAATGTGGATCTGTGTAAATCTGCAGTGAGTGACCGCTTCAGTGATTAGTGGAAGAGCACTAGAATTTAATATTGCTCACTCCCTGTGTATAATTTATCTAAAATTTGATTCACAATTTTTATTTTCATGCTGCAAAATAGTCTAGTAGTCGAAGTAGTCAACCATTCAGGCACAATCCTGATTTACTGATGTATTAAAAGAAAAAAACATTCCACAACACAGTTCGCATCTGGTTTTGTAAATGTTGCCTTTAAAAATAATATCGCATGTATAGAATGCAGTCACCCCACACAAAATAAGTATTTTAAGGTAAATTGTATTAATTGAAACCGATAATTGTAATATCAAGGGACATAATATTTCCATAATTTTTGTCATGAAGCAATACAGTATAATACTACACACACACACACACACACACACACACACACACATGCCTGCACAAATGGACAAAGGCATGCATATAGAGCAGACACATAGTGTACGCGTCACACGCATTAAAAGAAAAAGAGGCAGAAATAGAGAAGAGGGGTCTCGAGAGCTGACAACTTGCCTAACAACGAAAGACTCCCACCTACCTACCAGTGCTCTGCCTTCTGCCTGCCAGCGTCTATGGTGAATAATCTGCCTCTTACTTTATCTTGATTCATCTACACTCATATGTATAACTCACATTTACTACTGTTGTTATGTCTGTTATATTAATATTATTATGTATATTTATTCATATCCACACATATGCATCACACTTATTTTTTACTGCTATCATTCCCCTAATAATGCCTTTTGCATGGTTCTTTATTCCAACTAGTTCCTTGGCAAAACAAATATGCCATTATTTGTCACGCCAATAAAACACATCGTAACACTGAAAGGAAGGCAGAGAGAAAGAAAAGCAGAAAGACACAGAAAAAAAGGAGCCTCGGGGAGAGTAAAAAATGCTAATATAAAAAGTACAAACTGTACCAGTGGCAGATGCTGAGAGGGAAAGGATAGAATAAGAGGAAGAGAAGGAGAGATAACTAAGCGGCATCTGAATGGAAATGGACAGAATGCAGAGCAGAGGGACAATGCGGAGAGAAACAGATAAACAGATTGTGTGAGCGAATAAAGAGAGCATTTTTAAAATCAGTTTCTTAAAACATACAGACACACACATATGTGTGACAGAGGGAGAGGGGGAAAAAGAAAGATAGAAAATCTCATCCCTTTTCTCCTCTCGATTTATTACATTTCCTGCTTCTGAAATGACAGGAGTAATTTTAAAATGTCTCATCGTGCCACTCTTCAGCACACAGACACCTACACGCATGTGGAAGAGAACAGTTCAAAAGGGATTGTTTCAGAGACTGTACTCGAGATTAAATCTGCGAAAACCTCATAAAAACTGACACTAAATGAGACTTCAAGAAGACGCCGTGTAAACATCATCCAAATTACACAGGTACCAAAACCCGGTTTCTAAAATAGTTCACAGCTGCATATCTTCTTCTGCTCAGAAAATACGCTCAGCGTTAAAGTTTGAGCGGCGAACGCGTTCAAAAAGATAATTACGGGTGCCGGATGATTAAAGGCAGCGTCATTAGGAACGATATCATTAAAACAGAGAGGACGGACTGCTAGAAACCACATGTGTTCAATTAATAAGCTGAAGAGGTGCAGTGCTACAAACACACTCGCTGATGGTTCAACTCATTCTTCTGTTTTTAATCATTAAAGCTTCGGTGGATCTCAGACAGCCCTCCAGGCTAGAAAAACACCAATCAAACTTTCACAATTCCACTTTTTTTCTGAAGAAGGTAATAAAGTCTTGATGTATATGTGAGGGAAACTGCATTAACTGTGGCCCAGCACCCCGCAGCAAATAAATGCACGAGTATAACATGTTTGGACAGCTTGAACAGCATCCGATTAGGCACGTTTGGTGTTGCGACTAAGAGCAGTGGTTTTGTCGTCCTCCTTCTTCATGTATAAATAAGCTTACCTAAAGTGCTAGTCTATGTAAACAAGAAAACTACTTAGCACCTACATTATTGTACACTAAACCACCTATTCTGTGTGTTTGCTTTATTAAATTGAAAGGAGTCTATAAGACTAAGTGATGAAAAACAGAAATCTCCCAAATGTCAAAATCAGAAAGAGCCGGGTAATCTGCTCTTATACGTTGAGTCTTATGTAAGGAACACTGATGTTACTTGAAAATTTGATTTGAAACAATTTTCATTTTTAAATCATTCTGTTCTCTCTCTTTTTTTCAATTTTTAAACTCACTGGTAATTGTGTTACAACCCCAGATGCTTAACTGTAAGTATGCCGCCATACGTTCTATTCGAAAATCCTTTTAATGGTTCTCAGACTTTAGCCCTCTCATAAATCTCTGTGTGCCCAAGAGATTATTCTCTAGAGTGGAACGTTAGATTGTCTGCTGCAGGCCTCATCATTGCTTGGAGTTAAATACAAAAAAAAAAAAAAACACTAAGGAAGATTTCAATCCGTTATTAAGCACCTACAAGACAACTATGAGCAATACAGCTGTTTATTAGTATTTTATTAATGGGCCTTTGACTTTAGCCAGTGAGCACAAAGAGCTCTAATAGATTTAATTCCGTCGTGGTCACCTTGTAACCCACATCATCTCATCTGTTGCTTTTATGAGTGGTTCTGGGGCAAGTGACCCAGAATGTTCAGAAAGAAAAAAAATGATCAATTTCCTGCTCCTCTGAAGGGCATATACGTAGATTAATAATGTCAGCCGCGTCAGATGGGGCCACTCAAACTATCTTTTCAGTTATAGAGAATAAATTCTCTCAGTTTTCATGTTTGACACACATTTCTGCTGCCATATAAAGAGCCACAGATGTTTTAAAAGCATCTAATAATGCGTTCATAATAACACAGCAACTGTTACCTCTTAAATATGTGCACTGCACGTAGCACGAATCAAAAGAGTTTTATCGTCCATCTCTCAGAGGAGCAGGAAACCTCACATCTTCTTTGCAACCGTAAACTCTTGCTCCTCATACACCCATCCCTCTCTCTCTCTCTCTCTCTCTCTCCGATGGTACGACAGCTCTGATGGCTGAACTTTAAATGACAGAGATGAAATTAATTCATAGGTGAAAATCCATCATTTCAGATCCGGATTCTGTGTCACCTACAAGCATAAAGAATTAATTGAGTAATCTTACTGCGAGGCAGAGATGGTGAGGGAGCAAGGATGAGAGAGAGGGAGGAAGGGAGAGGGACAATTTCCTGTCAGAGGATAAAGCAACACAAATAAACAAATAATTGAATATAAAAAAATAAATGAATTAAAGAACTGAACAAATAAAAGCATATTTCTATCTGAATATGAAATGAAGGCCTGTTCCACTGCTATTAAATGAGAAGATGCAAAGAGAGAGAGAAAGGAAAAAAAAAGTGATTTTTTTTCTATCTCTGTGTTTTCTGCATTCATATGCGTTAGTGGGAGTCATAATTCAATACAGAGGGGAGGTGTGACTGTGGGGTGGGGGGCATGACTACGTGGGCAGCGTGTAGATATACATTCACTTTGCTGAGATGTGTGCGTTTGTGTGTGTAGGTGTGTTGCTGTAAGTAAAGACACTATGGCAGAACAACTGTTCTGTTAGTGTAGTATAGTGAAAAATAATTAATGTTAAAGCTGCATATAACAACACACACACACACACAGGCTATCTGTGAGTGCTTTAGTGTTTCAGTAACTTGACATATACAGAGACAGACACATACACAAATGTTGTGGAATGATGGTGTTGGTAAGACACTAGAGTGCCTGCTTTGAGACTTGAAAGCCCAAAGCATTTACACACTGCCGTCTTGGGGATTGACTGTTACATGAGCTAATCTATCTCTCAGAAACACATACGCGCTTAAAAAAAAGTGTGGTGAACGGCTGTTCCCTCATGCTCAATTTGTACTGCAGATGTATAGTTTTTCAATTCCTCCAGACATTCATTGGATTAATTGTATTATTGTCTGATAATCATAGATCCTGCTTTCACCGTGGCATGTCTGTCTCAATTCCGTCACCTTTGACTTTCATTATAATCTCATTTTACCTTTTCAAGACTATGTAAATTAAAAACCTTTAGCATGATAATGAATTTACTGCGGCTGTGTAATCTGCAGTCTGCCATCATTTGAAGACGAACTGCGGCATTTATCGGCACTGGAGCCATGACACTGGCTGAACTGTGAAGGCGGGAGTCTGCGCCGAGACGAGGGACCTCGTGGCTCCCGACAGGAAAAGACTCTTTTAGCACCTGCGATGGTTAGCGATCTCAAGAGACCCGGGAACACAGGTGCTGTGAGCTCTTATAAAAGCTGTCTAGAATCTACAGTATACAGCAAGCTAACAGTGGATGGTGTGAAATGCAGGCAGACCGTTGAGAAGCCATCGAGTGCTGTGCTGAAGCTAAATCAGTAAATTAGCATGTCTTACTGTGGTGTTGCTCTCAGGAAACAGTTTGGGAAAAAATGTGACAGTTCTAGTAGTGTAAAATCAGGCAATGCTGCAGAATATCTGAATATATGCGTACATGCTTTCCCGGTTTATTATTTTTTAGAGAAGAAGAACCTTTTTTACTCTGCTTCCACATGCTTGTCTACACCTCATGAGAAACTGTGTAATTGGCTTTATGAGCTCTCGGTATGAGCGGTTACAGCGCATTTTAATGACAGCATCAATGGAGAAGCTTGATATTAAAAACCATCTGATCCAGGATTTCAAGATATTTAAATGAAGTAAGCGCCCTTCTCCTACCTGTTATGCACACACAGAGACATGCACACAATGCAGTCTGGCCTTAATGCGCTTGGCCAGCCTTTGTAATTAATTTTTATTTGCATCTATTGGATCAGGAGAAATTAATTAAATCTCTCTGGACACAAAGATGGTATCCATACCACATCCATCTTTCTGTGTGAGAGCGAGAGAGCATGGCCACTGCCCACTCAAAAGGAAGCCAAACATGATTCACTGAAAAGATTCTTTGAGGCCAATGTAAGACTAGATGGAAAAAAAAATTGTGAAGGCTCTTATAATTCAATATGCCAATGCTTTCTTAAGGGGCCATATCATGTAACTTTTTTGTGCTTTTATAGCATTAGTCAAGGTTTCCTTTTTCAATGCATTTAGTTTAGCATCTGCAAATCATTTATAATTGGTTAACCTCTTTGCATGTGAAATAAGCAATTTAAGGGTTGCAGTTTTGCCGTCTGGTCTAAAATAGTTGGCACTGCCCTATCCTTCTATTATAGCTTTTTTTTGTAAAGCCTGCATTGTGACACATTCAGGAAGCAATCCATGCAGACAAGGGTGGGCAAAATAACGATAGTCACAATAAACTGGTAAAAATTTGACATCAGTATACATTTTGAATTGTCTCTATTGCAGTTATGCTCATGTGCTGTAAATTTATCAAAATTTATCATTTTGATGTATTTTTAAGCCTAACCAGTTTAAACTTTCATGTTATTTTAAGCCGTTCAAGTGCAATAAGTTTGGTAGTTGCATGCTTTCTGTGCACACGCACCGATCGGTATCTGTTTTCTATTGTATTTAGTTGTATTATTGTTTGTAATTAGATTCTTTGTTCGTTCTTATTTTATTACTGTTTACTTGTTTTCAATAAGCTTGATAACTTTTTTTAATTCTGTACATATGTTAGACTAATATCAGTGTTTTTTAACAACCTTATTTCCAGCAAAACAATGTCACAATGAGCAAATGTTCTAAAATGAGTTATTTTTATGTTCATTCTCCATTAAAAGACCTTCAGAATGATGTATGATTGATTGTAATCAGACAAAAAATGACTGAGCTACACCTGTTTGAAGTCGATAGAGTCAGCAAAGTCAATTTTGAGAAAAATCGAGCAAAAGTTTTCTGAAGGTTCCAAAGCAAAATCACAGAGCAATGTTGCATCTTTTCCTCCAGTTCTTTTCTTAATAATAATTACTATATTAATAATCACAATATAGCTATTTTTTATTTTATATTTATTATAAATAAGAACAGATGCAAAAAACAGTAGAACAAATATAAGAAAGAAACAAATAATGCATTACCTTTTTCATTTTACATAAACAAAAGCATTCACGTAAGAAAAACAAATAATCAAATTTAAAAATCCCTTAAGTCTGTTAATTTTAAAAAATGGATTATTAAAACTACAAAAGCAGTTCAATCAAGAGCAGCGAGTAATTCCCTCTTTTCTTTTATTGGTAGGTTAACATTAATGAGGCGGCCTATATTAAGACCCACTGTAATGCATGGATCTAATATAATGTTACACATCAGATGTTTTTCCCTAACAGTTCCCCGAACGTTCACTTAAGACATAACAGATTATGTTTGCGTGAATACTTAAATACTGTAATTTGTATATGTATCGGGATCGCGCGCAGTCAGAAGAGCCTTTATGCGCACGCTTCGGATGACAGACAACGTGAGAAGCAAGCGGAGAAAAGGTACTCCTCTCAGAAAACGTACAAATAAAGGTAATTAAACATCTAAAATTATTATTAGGAGCATTGGGATCGCTAGACGAGGGCTTAATGAACTCATTTTATTAGCCCGTGCGCATTCCGACTCATTTTGCCAGCACGGGTCACATATTGTGATTTATACAACAGTTCGTTCTGGTTCTCAAATCTGATTGGTTGAGAACCGTGAGATATTGTACTGGTATCGCTACAGGAACGCCCTTTCACGATTTTGTATCACTCTGCTTGTTCTAGCCGGGTCTATGTTTTTTTTTAATTATTCACTGAGCTAATCGTAGAGTATGTTAGTTAATATAAGAAGAAAAGAGGGTTTTATTAGGCACTCCATTGTTTCTTCACAGCCATGCTGATATAGAGCCGGTATCGCTCTCGTACTCGAGTGATATTGCTCATATATATCATTAACATAAAAAAAGACTCTTATCATAGACTTTGGTCATATGGCCCTGCCTACATGCAGAAATGTGCTGCTTACAATATTAAATAGTTCACCCTAAAATTTAAATTCTGTTATTCACCCTAATGTCATTCTAAGCCTGTGTGACTTTTCTTTTTTATGAGAAACACAGTAAAAGCATTGAAAAACATTGATGCCTAGATTACTGGCTGCTTCTATGGGCCGCTATACGCAAGCCATCCACCATATTGTCTGTGAACACTACAGAGAGCAATAAGAGTGTATCTGCACAGTAGACTGTACCAAACTCTTTTATTTCAAAAAGTTAACTCAATGTTTTTCATGATATGACAATTATTTAGCACTTAACTTTTTTGTTTGTTTTATTTAGCGCTTAACTAATTGAAATAACTCTGTTTTAGCATTATCATACTGTCGGTGCTCAGATTTGAATTTATATTCTCGGCAGGCGCTTTCTTATCAAAGCGACTTTGATAAGAAAGCGCATACATTATGTGCGTGGAAGAGAGATGCAAAGCAAAAAAGTAGTAGTAGTAGCGTATCCGAGTCAAGTACTACAGTTGAAGACAAAAACACTACAAGCACCAACCATGATGTGCAAGGAAGGAGTGTGGTGGAAACTCTAGATCTAGAGAAGTAGGAACCTTTTGTGTGAAGAGATGAAAGTGCTACATGACCAGATGTACCAAATCATCACCAAGACAATGGTCTGCTCCCGCAGAAGTCAAACAAATACAACCTTATGTAAGTGTGTTTAACAATAACATAACCTTAATATGTGTGTGTGAATATGAGTGTGAGATAATGGAGTGTAGTAGTTTACAGACCGAAGTAGTTATTAGTGTGCCGCATAAATATTGCATCACTGAGTAGCGAAGAGAAAGTGGGGTGTGTGTGTGTGTGTGTGTGCAGCAAGACTAGGAAGTCTGTTTAACTGTGTGTGTATCTCCCTCTGCGGCAACTCTCATTAAAATTGTAAAGTCATACACTGATGAGGGCACTCTAGAGTAACCCGCACACACGCACGCACAAGAATGAAATATTATTGAAAATCATCATCATCACCACCAACATAATCTGGCTGACCAACAAAAATTTTTTAATAATATAACATGTAATAATATAAAATAATCATGTACCGTTCTCTGGCTCAGACTTGCGTTCTTGTTCTGTATCGGTGAGGGACAGAACAGAGTTTGCTCGGCTCGACAGGCAGGAACTGTGTTCTGACTTTACTTCTTGCATCCACAACCGCAGGGCGTGGTCAGGGGAGGTGCCGCCCTCAGATTCGGGATCGGAAGGGACACCAGCAGACACGCCTCCAGGGTAAGCAAGGTCCTGATTGGCCGCGTGAAGCTCTGTCTGGAAATCAGGGAACCCGGTCTTGGAGGGGTCCGAGAAATCTGTGAAAATCAGAAAGAGAAAGGAATGAATTAATGAAATGTATTGCGCAAATCAAAGTTTTAGTACGCACACACATAGGCTAGTGGATTAAAGTTTAGAGCTGGAGTTGTGTACTGACTGCTGAGATTTCTGGAGCCTGGCTGAGAAACAATTTTGTTCTCTCTTCAGAGATTGAGAATGGCTTATGAAACCTCAAATAAATATTTAACAAAAAAGAGTTCTGCTTTTAACCGCAAAATGTGAAAACCATTTAAATTCCCTCAAGAATCTCAGAGAGTGTAGGAGACATATGGGTTTACACACATGCACACTCATACACAGAACCTCAATGTGTGTGTGAACTAGCACTACTTTTCTCTCTCATTTTTACGCTTACAGTACATCAGCTCACTCTAGCATACACACACAAACTGTCAGACTTTTGTACCTGTTTTACACCCCCACCCCCCCGCAGTGCTGTGTCTCCTTATTTGGTTATGTTCCTGTCCTCGTTTAGTTTGATTATGTTCCATTGTTGTCACCTGTGTTCCCCTGATTGCCCTGTGTTTATAAGTCCTAGTCTGTGCAGTTAGTGTTTGTCAGGTCTACCAGTGATGTACGTGTGTCTACCTCCTGTTTCCTATGTTGGATTTACCCCGTGTTGGATTAATAAAGACTCTTTCGATTATCCACGGCTCCGTGTTCCTTCCGGCAGCGTAACGTGACAGAAGACCTGGCCGAATACAGTTACCTCCGTGTTTTCTCGTTTTACTTTCAGTGTTTTTGATTCCGTTGTGTTTCCCTAATGGATCCCCTCCTTCACCCCGAATACATCCTCCTCCTGCTGGAGCATGGGGGAAGATCGCTCGAGGGTCATCCCAGACTGTTTCGGGCTATTGCCCATCTCACCACCTGCCCGGACGACGTGCTCTGCGCATTCTATGACGCCAGCCTCAACCCCGTGTGCAGAGCGCTGTCGTCCGAAGATGGCCCTCAAGTGGAATTCACCACATTTGTGGAGTGGGCACCGGCGAGACACAGATCCCCATTCACCATCTGTCCCGGGGGTGATCTCGCCGTTGCCACTCCAGACCCAGAGCCCAGCCCACCATCTCCCCGCTGTGCGGAGCTAAAGCCAGAGCCCACCGATGACGGAGAGCCCATTCTCGCCACGATCTACGAGCCAGCACAATGCCGAGCGACTGAGCGGAGGATCGCCTCGGAAGGAGAGCCCAAGCCGTCAGACCAGGTGCGAGAGCCAGCGAAAATGCCCGCCACGAGGGAGAAAGCCGCGGACGGTGTGAGCGTGGACAGGAGCTCTGCCCCTGCACTGCGGCTGAGGGTGAGCTGAGTATAGCGTGGCGAAAGTGCCAAAACTAAGAGGGGAGGGCTCCAGTCCCCAAATCCAGTCCAGAGCGCCCTCAAGTGTCCGCTCCTCCTGAGCACCATCCTGTTCTCGTGTTCAGCCTAGAGGGGGGTCCTGAATCCAGAGTTTTTGAACAAGTCTTTTATGCATTTATTTGATCTGATCTGAGTGAAATATTATTACAGTTTAAAAGAACTATTCTATTTGAATATATTTTAAAATGTGATGGCAAAGCTGCATTTTCAGCTGCCACTGCTCCAGTCTTCAGTGTCACATGACTTCTCAGAAATTATTCTAATATGCTGATTTGGTGCTGTTGAAAGCAGTTATGCTGCTTAATATTTTTGTGAGATCAACGATAATTCAGTGAGTATTCTTTATTCTTCTATTCTTTAATTAATAAAAGTTCAAATTTTGAAAAATAAATCTTTTGTAACATTATAAAAGTCCCTTTTGATCAATTTAATGCATTCTTTCTGAAAAAGTATTAATTTCTGTAAAATGATGATGGTATTGTACATTTTATAAAAATAAGCAAAACAAAAAACATTGTCATTCTCCTTTTTTTTCATCCAGCCTATTCTCATCTCATCTGTTCCCATTTCTTCTTGCCTTCTCTTCTCATCGCATCATCTCCTAACTGGTCTTTTTGGACTGCTTAGGGAACTTTGCATTTTGAGCAAGTGTATCTACATACTGTAGACATAGCACACTACAATCTCTTTCTCACAGTCTTCTCTCAATCAAGTGTGATTTTTCAGACCTGCGTGTGAGAAGCGAGCTCTTTACTCAAGTGTCCTTAAGAATCCTCTCCTCTACCTCTCTGACTCCTGTCTCCGTGGCGACCCCTCTCACTGCTCTCCCTGCTCTAATCATCTCAGTACTAATTGCCCACGATGCACTTCTCCGTCCTTCACTGAGAACATGACCCCCGCTTCTCGACCTGACCTACACACTTGTCCACGAGCAGACATGGATGGAAAAAGCCAGGGTAAGAGGAATGGGTGAAAGACCTTTCTTTACATCTCTTTCCATTTCTCCTCTTTTCTCTCTCTCTCTCTGTCTCCATTTCAATCTCTCTCTCTCTATCCATCGCTCTCTTTGTAAAGCTGTTTCCGTGGTAACTGGAACGGAATGTTTTGTTCTGCATGTAGCATTTGAATAATTCCATTGAGGAAACAAAAAGCCTCACTGTAACCTGCTCAACCACCTTATGCATAATATATGTATATACTGTATGCATGTACGTATGTATCTATCTATCCTGATGTTGGACCCATACAGCTGAGAAACAAAATTCAGCGCTGAGGGTAGTCTAAAAGTATGTTTAAACAGTTTGACATTTCTTGAATCACTGCTAAATTAATGGGCAGCATTTAAAATTTCTGCAGGTCCACAGATTTTTTTTATTTTTTATTTGTATTTATTTTATTATTTTTTTATGAGCATGAAGCTTTGAGAAATGCTGTGTGGAGTTGATCATTTGCAAAAGGAAACCCACAGAGACCCATGCATTATTATTTTTCAGTCTTTTGTCTTTTTTATTTTATTTATTTATTTTCTTTTGAGAAAACATGTAAACAAATTGTATGTATGCCATCTGGATAAAATCATTTATTATTACGTATATATATTTTTATTAATTATATATCATTTAATCATACATATTTAATGATGTATATAATACATATTAATGTAATAGATAATAATTTGGAGTTTTTAAAAATATATTATTAGTGTAATTTAGATTTTTAATCAAAAACAATTTATATAAACTCTAAATGTATCTGTTCAGGTGGCCAAAGGGTCCAGCAGAACTAAGTTCTATTCAGCAAGAATAAAAATGAAAGGGAACATTGCTTGTGTGTGTTCGTTAGTTTTGGGGAATCCTTTAATTAATGGAAATATTTCACCCTTGGGACTCAGACAAGCAAAAATGCCTCCATGAATGTAGAATATCAAAGACAGAAGAATAAAGGGTGAAATAAATTATATTATTAAAATTATTTTAAAATTTAAATTGTAAATCATTTTTCAAAAGTAAAACACACATCCCATTATTATTTAATGACAATAGTGTTTGATGTTTGGTGTGTGTGTCTGCTGATGGCTCATTTCAATTTACTGTGAGTTTTTTCAAAGAATCCTGTTCCTCACCAAGGAATCACACCATATAATCACTTTCATTAAAGCAAATATCAACAACATCAAACAAAACAACTCTGGAACTATGATCTCCTTTAGATAATGCAGCTTTACATGCAATGTCAGATGCTCATGATAACAGCTCCAGTGCTAAATGTAGAGGGACATTAATTATGTGTCATCATTTAATGCTGTCTCTCTCACACAGACACAAGCAAGCATGCACACATATCCTTGTGGAAATTTCGTCTGACATCCATTAAACGTTATATGAGCTGATCTCAATATATTAATTAAGCTACTGTATGTATAAAATTAAACTATATACCACAACAATTCTATTCCTAATCTTTTGTGTTTTTAAAATTCAAAATAAGACATTACTAGTCTTTTTAATTGTATTTGTTATTGCCATAATCTCTTTCTTGACAAACTTTGGTTTTCTAGATTACAGTGAGATTATTTGAAAAAAAGGGGGGAAAAGTTTATTCAGAAAGGATGCAGTGAATTGATCAAAAGTTATTAATAATGTTACAAAAGATTTCTATTTCATATAAATGCTGTTCTTTAAAATGTACTTATTCAGAAATATTTAATTTTTGAATCAAAATTCATTCATAATAATAAGAAATGTTTCTTGAACACCAAATCAGCATATTAGAATGATTTCTGAAGGATCGTGTGATACCGAAGACTATAGTACAGTTATTATAAACTGAAATGATTTAAAACAATAACATTTCACAATGTTATGGTGTTACTGCATTTTGATCAAATAAATGCAGCCTAGGTGAACATAAGAGATTTCCTTCAAAAACAAAAAAATCTTACTGATCCCAAACATTTGAATGGTAGTGTATATGTCATTCTTTTTAACGTTCTTTTTCTACTTTTTTAAACTCAAAATTTACTTGTAAAAGAGATTACAATTTAATTTAAAAAACATTATATTCTGAATGGCCCACAATCTAGACACACACACACACAAACAGAAGTTTCTACCTTTCTGGGGCTGCTCCAAGGGTTTCCTGCGGACTTTGTGGCTGTTGTAGGTGAATCTGCGGTCAGGCTCATAATCGGTGCGGGCGTGCGCCTCTCTGTAGTGTTTGTGATGAAGGTTGGTGCCGTCCTCTTCCTCAGATGAGCTGGAGTAACTGAGCTCCATGCCGGGGTGGGGCCGTGCGAGAGATTGGTACAGCTTCTCTTCCATCTCTGCTGACTTTCACAATATCACACACACACACACACACTCAGTAATCTCAAAAACTCACTCAAATCACACTGCACACACACAAAGAACAACAAAAAAAAAGAACAGAACAGAGGCGATGAAACAGAAAACAAACAACAGCAGTTCAGATGTACTCTAAACTTTCATTTCACTAGTGCAATTTTTTGTAACACAATACATGAAACAGCTTGAGAACAAACGGCTGTTCAGTAGAAATTTAAAGAAGCATGAAGGACAAAAAAAAACAGAAACACTTTCCAAAACCGCCCCCATGTTTTAGCCAAACATTCATCGACCACCAAGAAATAGAGAGAAGGTCTCAGAGGACAAATGAAAGAGAAGAGGGAGAGCTCGAGAGAATGATAGATGGAGGGTGAGATGAAGAGATAAAGAGATGCTTAGATAGAGGAAAAGAGAGGAGATAAAAAGGGTAAAAGGCTAGGGAAAAAAGAAACAAACTCATGAGTTATACAATTGTCCGGTAATGAAGCCAATTAAATCATGAAATTAACTTGTCTCACTATACAGTACACCAGTCAATAATAGATTAAAATAATTCATTAGGATTCATTTTTGTTGTTGTGGTTAACCCAATCAATCTTACATTCTGAATTAGCTGAAATTTCACTCTAAATAAATCTATATTGATTCCTTTGACAGTGTAGTACATCCAGTTTTAATGCATTCAGTTCTTCTAAAGAAAGAAAACAAAATGATGACTAACAAATTGGCTTTAATGATGTTGTAACATTCATCTGGAGCTCCTCTCATTAGAGATGAACCATTATTGCTTTTTCATGACCAATCTAGATTATTAGGGATGCAACAAACAATTGATACTGAAAATAATAATGTCAATAATAACCATAATGTAAAAACGGATAATCAATAATGAAAATAACAAAGGTATTTAGTGAGTTCTGTAGGCCTAGATCAGTAACATCACTCTACCATAATAAAAAGGCACATTTCTGTGAGAAAAAAAACACTCAAAATACACCTACCTTTGCAACACATGTGTTATTCTTTTATTATTATTATTATTGTTGTTGTAATTTCATTGTTGTTGTTCTTGTTGGTTCTATTTCTTTTTATTATATTTGTGTATATAGGAAACTAATATTGGAGTCAGACAAGATCGTGCTTGAATTGCCCTGCATACATCTTATTCAGTGCTCTAGCACTGACACAATTCTCTCTTTCTCTCTCTCCAGAGAGCACGGCTCTCTTTCAGCTTTTACTTCCCAGAATCTAAACGCTGACCATGACCTTTCAATGACCTTTGAGCCTGAAAAGAACATTTGGCATTCAACAGAGAAGCGTGCAGGTAGGGGAGGGCCACTGGAAAACAAGATGCGGTCAGACAGAGAGAAAGAAAAAGGAGAGACGCAGCTGAAAGGAGACAGATGAAAAGGAGAGGTGCAACGGATGAACATGGGATGAAAGAGAACTGACAGACTGTACAGGGTAGAAGAAGAGTCAAACGAAGATGAAGACGGGGACGGATAGGAACAGAAGCATGGCTGAAAAATTGAAGAGGGAAGGATGGGAGTAGACAGAGGAAGAAATGAAGAAGGATAGAAGGAGCTCAAGAAATGACCAGACAGGTTAAAGACTTTGTGGGAAGCAGACAGGAGGGAGACCGACAAAGAAAGAAAGTCGCTCACATCCTGACACTGATGAAATAGAAGTTAAATATTATCATCAAATGCTCGTTAGTGTGTATACTCTGTATTGCTTTGGTAATGGGTTACTAATTGGCTGATGCGGAAATGCACGACATGACTAAGTGATGTGGGAGGGATATGCAGTTAAATTCCTGTCAGTCTCTGGCAGGCTGCCTGCTGATTGGATGTTGTGCCAGAGCGAGTGCCAATTGGAGGCGGCAGTGACTTTGCAGACTGGAGGCAACGTCTTCACACGCAAACACAATTAATAGTCTGTTAGTTAATAGCGGTGGTGACAAACACTCCTTTTATCTGTCTCTCTCGCTCTGCTCTCATGAGACCCATGTGAAGTCTAGCAGAGGAAGCAGATCGAACAATATTACTACCATTTTTTATCAAAACGGAACTTGCTGTAACATGTAAAGAGGGTTTAAGGCCTCTAATAAAATCTGTGCAGGAATAAACAAAAGTAGACGCACATGTACACTTGAAGCAGACAGATGGGGAGGGTTCTTACGGGAGTGCTGAATAAGTCTTTGTAATCAGACGATTAGGATGATTACAGTGTAGGAGAACAAACCGCCGAGAGGGGGCACAAACATTGGTCACGTATGCACAATTGTGCGCCTAATTGGGTTTGTGCTCCAGTCTACACAGTTTATGTTTGGAGACGCTCTTCCTTTATCATAGAGCAACAAGTAAGAATAAAGTCTCTCAAGTGGTTCTCTGCAACACCATGTGGGGTCAGAAACAAAACGCTCCTCCTTATTAAGAACCATATTTTGCTGTAGAGGTCTTGAGTTGGCTATATTAAAACATTGATGTTGCATTATAGGTGCTTCAGATGAGTGGTTCTATGTATCATCCATTAACAGGAAAAGTAAAGCTCTCCCAAGTTTTTGAAAAGAAGTACAATGCTTTACTTCTCTTCAAAGAAAATAAAAAAATTAATGAATTAATTAAACAGATAATGAATGAAACATATCAGAACCATATAGACTTTTTCCAGGAATTGGCCAATATTGGATATTTTTGCCTGTTCTTCCTGCTTACTCTTACATAACAGCAAAATAAAATAAAAATTCAGGCACCATCTAACCAGTGTTTATTTTTATTCAGTTATTTTATTTTATTTATTCAAAGGTTATTCTTTTCTCTAAAGCAGATTACAAAAATAAAAGGTATCAATCTCATTCTGCACCCATCTTACATCGGATACTGAAAAATAAAGAATAACAATATCAATAATAAAAATACATACTATAATTTTAAAGTCACATTTACCACTGAGCGCATATACCATAGTCTAATGGTAACACTATATTTTCCTATGGCATCAGGCTTTTTTTAGCTTGTGGTTTAAATGATTATATTTGACTCTCAGGGTGGTGAAACTAACTCTAGATAGATTTGCATACTCCTGCTGCTGATACACAACTGTGCATCTTTGTATCACCCAGTCACTTTAGCCATATAATCAGATTGGTTTATGTGTTGATGTTTTGACAGCTCACTGTAGAGATGGATCAATGTATGGACAGTATTAACACTTTGTGTCACTGAACTTTCCTCAACTAAACAAAGAGAAAATCGAAGGGCTCTTAGTCAGAGATAAGGGCGGAGAGTGAAACTGTCTACAATGTGAAAATCCTCTCTTGAATACTAAGTCTCACGTGTGTGTATCGTTGTGCACAAATTTTAATTTTGAGGTCCACGTCAGACAAGCCACTTAAACTGCTTTTTATCAGCTAAGAAACAGTCCAAGTGCTTCTCTTTCGAGCAGATGCTGAGAGATTGATGCATGCCTGGACTGCAATGCTCTCCTGTCTGCTCTTCCCCAGAACGCCCGGCTAGACTACAAATTAATGCTGCACCACGAGCGCTGACAGAGACCAGAATGAAAGCACACATTACACATGTCTTAATGTCCCTTCATTGGCCTCTCGTAAATTTTAGGATTGATTTAAAATTTCTGTTACCGGTGTACAGATCCCTTTCACAGGTCTCCTAACACTGGCGTCCCAGCAGTCAGTAGTACCGGTAAATCTCATTGCTCTCCAATGGCTGTTAGAAGAAATCACATTCTCGATCAGTTTAAACAAAACACGCACATTTTTTACACAACCTCTGATTTGTTTTCTTTATTCTTATGGCCGATTTATTTATTTGTAAACTTTATTTGATGTATTTATTACATATGGTTTAACTGCTGCGTTATTTATACTTTAATATATCATATGTCTATGTGCATGTCTTCTTAATTTTATTCTTTAACTGCACTATTAGTTACATAACTTCCTGTTTAATTATGCACCAACCTTACTTTTAATCTTTCATATGTTGTGCCAACTGACACATTAATGTTTTTGCATTGCATAATTTGCACAAAATATGGTTTACAAATAAATCTGAACAGAATTAGGTTTAATTAAATTAAAGGTAATAATGTAGGGTGGGGCTGCACCAATCAAGTGCCATGTGAATATGACACAGACACACTAATACAAAAATGTTTGAAAATGTAAAAATATTTGCTTCTAAATATTGTCAACAATAATATTAGCATGATTTGACTGCTGGGAATCGTACAATATTACAGGCAGCCCGTAGAGACATATCATATTTTCTTTCACGCACACACACAAACTGCATCTACACACAGTGGATAAAATTCATTCATCCATCTTCAGATTATCAGTGCAGACTTCCTGCGCTGATTCTATCTAAAACAGTCTCACACACACACACACACACACACACACACACACACACACAGACACAGCAAGAG
>NW_015505768.1:353508-360066 GCF_001515645.1 Sinocyclocheilus grahami | reverse complement strand
GTGAATATGACACAGACACACTAATACAAAAATGTTTGAAAATGTAAAAATATTTGCTTCTAAATATTGTCAACAATAATATTAGCATGATTTGACTGCTGGGAATCGTACAATATTACAGGCAGCCCGTAGAGACATATCATATTTTCTTTCACGCACACACACAAACTGCATCTACACACAGTGGATAAAATTCATTCATCCATCTTCAGATTATCAGTGCAGACTTCCTGCGCTGATTCTATCTAAAACAGTCTCACACACACACACACACACACACACACACACACACACACAGCAAGAGTTGACATTCCCTCATCCATCTCTCTCTATTGCCAGAGTCACTTTCTGCACTGAACGATTCCTTCCCACACACACACACACACACACACAAATACACGCAGTTTCTTTGGAGGAGAATCAAATCTGCAGCAAGAGAAAGCTCTTGCCCTGAGCAACTGCACAAGCATGTCAAAGCCCTGATACTGCCTAAAATAAAAGCTGACAGCGCATGCACACACACACAAACAGAGTCCATAAACATGAAAGTCAAGCGCAGGTCAGCTAAGAATATTTCTTGCTGGTGGCATTTCTCAGTGCTCCCAAAAAGGTAAACACACACTTTCTACATAAACCTGAAGCTAGTCAGACATCTCTGGGGGTCATATCTGACAATGATCATCACCATGGAGACCCAAACTGGAGGAGGGGTTAAGGAAATGGATGGCGATACCGTCTACTTATACATTCACATCAATATTCTTTACTTTTTTCATACAAATCACTCTTCCTCTCACTACTTAGTAGGGATGTAACGATTAACCGCGAGCTGGTTGAAAATCGATTCAAATCTGTGACGATTCTGTTGAGATGCTAAACAAATTGCGATTAATTTAGGTGTAGGAGTTTATATGAATGCATGTCTGAGGGGAACTCTCTGTCTTTAGAAAAGTTTAGATGGTATTTTTTCTTTTCATCTGGCCTCTGTATAATGCATATTAAAGTTCATAAGTGCAGCGCTGCTTTGTTTACAGCGAAAACCAAGGAAACACTTTAAGCGCCACCTGCTGGCAGAGAGTGAATCTGCTCTCATTCAGCTCGTCTGCTGTTTCATGCAGATATTTTTATGTATAGTTTCACAAAACTGAAGTCAAACCATTCTGTTTTTGCTTCAAATTTCGAAATTATACAATGTAATTTAGATTAAAAACTGCTCATGTTGCATGAATGCAGCATCTTTGTTTGGATCATGATTAAAATGCAGTGGTTGCCTCTAATTTTAAATGGAAAGAGCACAGACAAAGCCTTAGTTTGTTTATATGAAGAGATTTATTTTATTTGTGTTACTTATTTATTTGATTTGGGGCTTGTTTTAAATTTTCAATATAGTTTTGTTATTTACATTTACCAACAAAAGAGCAATAATATGCAAGTGCTATATTAATATATTATTATAGTGTTATATTTCAATTTCACAAAGAAACGTGCAGCATTTTGTCCAAGCAATAATAAAAGAACACATTTAATTTATAATTTGTCTTAAATCTCAAAATAATCAAGAATCGAATCGAATCGTGAAAGCAAAATCGTGAATCGAATCGAATCATGAGTTGAGTGAATCGTTACATCCCTACTACTTAGTCTCCTATTTCATTGTATTTTTACTGTGCACAGGTAAACTTTCTACCCAGTCATCTGGACAGATTTGTTTGCAAACAAACAATTCAGATTTTGCAGCAAGATACAGAAACTAATTACAGAAAGCATTTATAATATGAAAATTCCACATCTTTAGGTCAATAAACATCCATGATATTCATGTGACTTTTACATATAGAGCACAGATTTGAACATAACCAGAAACATTCACATTCAGTATATTTCCATGCCTTCTTAATCAGGTCAAGATTTCTGTCATTTTTATGACTTTACCACCCTTGAAAGTCACAATATTCAAATTTACTGATGTTTCTAGGATTTTCAAGATCATGAGAATCCTGCCAAAATTAAAGTCAACTTAAATGCACAGAAGAAATCAATAGAAAACCATCTGAAATTGTTGACAATGACATATTTACTGTAGCTAAAGCTATTTTTCAAAAACCTAGTCTTCTAAGTTGGCAGTGGGTGCCGTTACCTACAGCAGCTGTTGAAGCTCTGTTATAGCTTGTTCATAAAGGTATTGAATAGTTTGAGAATGTGACAAGATTTAATTTGATTTAAGCTTCCTTAAAATATTTAATATGCTGTCAGAAGCCTTTTGTTGTCTACTGTCAAAAGATGAGCTTCTAACCAGCTCTACTGGCTCCACTATGTGCTTACTCTCTCACCTTTATGTGATTAACACATGACCTGGTGATGTAGACTGAACAAGACAGCAGTGTAAGGAGGACGTGGGGTGAGGCTACTCTCTGATGGCTTATTCACAGACCATTCACTGGCCATCTGATGAACACTGGTTTTCTCAAGTTCCAAGCCTTTGGCTGGTGATCTGTTGGCTGCAATATAGCTGGAGCCCTGGCTGCCAAACAACAAGGAAACATAGACATGAGAAAGGTGGTATTCACTGACACCAATGATCATTCATGAATACAATGAAGAGACAAGGATAAACAAAGTGTCAAAAAGGAGCCTTTTCTGATTGGCAACAGAGTGATTTATCGCAGTATCTTGAGGTCCGATTCATCAGACAGCAATTTACTCCAACACTGCACACGGTGAATTTCAGTCCTGGGCAGTAACAGCTGTCAAGCGTGCAAACACACACACATGCCGGACGCATTCTTCCTTTCTATCATCTAGATGGCTTTGAGAAAACTTGATATTAACTTGATAAGCCATATTAAAAATGCAATGCTACAGAGTATTTTTTTCAGCAATTTGGTTAACGAGAGTGAAATAATATTGCTGTTTCATATTCAGTATGATGTGATGCAACAGCCAAAGTCTGACACATACGCACATATAGTAATTTAAGATAAAAACACCCAGCATGGATATATTTTTTTACATATTTAATACTTAATTTAATATTTAATACTTAAAATATTTAATGTGTCAGACATACAGCAAGATTTGAAATTTCAAATCAGTGTTGAAGTGAAAATTCACCCTATGCTGAAGTGGCATTTTGAATGTACACTGAGGTACTTTGAATAAAATCACTCAAAAAGTCTGAATGACCAAATTATGTCTGTCTCAAAATGAAGCAAATGTTGTGTAGTTTAGGTTTGTGAAACTCACTTTGTTGTTTCTTTTTGTAAATTTAAGACATCATAAAATAAATAGATAATTTATGCACTAAAAATGTTTAAATACATAGTGCATTTTATGCATAAACAGCATAAATAAATGTTCTTTTGCTGTTCCTTTAGAACTTTCTACACTAAAGATAAAATAAAAAATCAATTAAGGAGCCATTGGCTCCTATAAGAAACAAAATTAGCCCCCAAATTAGTGCCACAGAATAAATGTGTTTTATATGTATTTTTTAACACTTTAACGTTTCAGTCATACTGTCATGCATTTATCAGCATTTTAATCTATCTTGTAGATGTCCTGGCAACTAAGGTTCACTTAAAGTGAGAATTAAACATTTTTTCAAACTTCAGAACTATATACAGTCACAAAGAATTGTTTATTACACAGAATCTGTGCCAATATCACAGACCATAACTATGTCAGCATCACTTGGCCCTTGAGTGTAGTTTGGGCTCCTCCTCAATGCATCCTATAAATGTTGTCATAAGTCTTTGCACACATCCAGTCTGTTTTTCTTCATTAGTAACATGCAATTATATAGGAGGTGTTTCATTTTATCTTTAGCTCCTTGCATTCTTTGTTATCATGTAGACAACAGGTTAAGTAAAAAATATGAATATGCAATATAGTGCATAAATTTAGCAAAATGCTCCTCTTTATAGTTATTTTTTCTAGTTTATTAATGAGCTTATGGACAGCAAATGGTTATTCTGAGGTAAATGTATTGTTACGTGGCATTGTTTACAAGCTTTACACATTTTTGAAACACTGAATGAGCGATTACACGAGACATTTCAGTAAGTTGTACTGGATCTTATAATATGCCTTTTGATGTTCATCAACCCTCTACATTGCGAGTAAATCACTCGCATATGCGACTAAATCTTCACTCATGTCTAATATTAGCCAATTGCTAATAAATTCTCAGATTTTACTCGCCAGTGTGTGAGTTGGAGGCTAAGTATAAGTTTAGCACAGATATATTTTCACTCGCCGAACACTCTCTGACTGAGCGCTTCAGAGTTTCACTCTCCGCCAAGCGATCTGTGCTGTTCTTCAGTTCATCTCAATGGATGTGCAACGCACCTGTATTTAACGTTTTTTATTTTTATTTACAGAAACACCGAATGACCAAAAAAGTACCACCACCAGTCTGAAGTTCAGTTAAAATGACTAATATGCTTTCATACATGGTTATCAAGTTTTAATTCTAATTACTAAAGTTCTATCATTAAATAATATTGATTATCATATTATAATGCTTGACTGACTGATGTTAAGAGTGTACTTTCAGATATTTATAAAACTGTGCCATTTTACATATATATATATATATTATCAGTCTGGCGAGTAAACTAAAAAAATGTACTAGCCAATGGCGATTCAATTGCCAAGGTGTCCGTAGAGGGCTGTTCATTCATGTTTATTTCGTACTATAGTAGCAAAGAAAAAGATATGATGGGTTCACATGCCGCTTGAACTGAGGCGCTAAAGAGATCGCTTATGCCACATTAATGAGCGCCAAAAAGGTTTTTATTGTTAGAATTTTGTTATGAATTTGGCAGAATTTTAAAGCTGATGCTTTGTTTATTAAAAGGCAACAGAGAACAAAGCTTATTGAGATTATTGGAAGGCAAGTGCGCTACAAATAATATGAAGTTCACGCATTAACAGAACACAGCATATAGACTAAAGATCTTGATTACAAGCCATATTAGTATCGATTCTAAATGAGAATTGTTAACGATATTGCTAATGTCCACTCAACTGATAGCTTTACCTGTTGTAGTTTGTTCAAGTTGTGCACTAAATAGACATTGCTTTTCTGCACTTTTACTTCACATGCCTCAGTCATTTTCGATTTCTCTCATGCTGCACAACTGGTGCTGCGTTTAGCAGGTGTGCCGTCAATGCTGCTTTTCAGCAGAGATGAGGACTGTTTTTCCACTAAAACGTTGATGCGCCTCGTCTCAGTTTATTATGTCAACATAACAAATGATGTGATCGCAAAACAATCAGGAAAATAGGTATTACATGCAAATTTTTAAATCACAACATGTACATTTATATAGTCGCCAGTGGCAATCTCACAAAAAACTTAACTTGCATATGAATATTTATGGTCACAAATGCCACTGTTTCAGGCACAGTCTGGACTGGAGCTCTGAGTACATTTTTCTTTCTACAAAATCTCATGTTTAATTCAATGTGTTACTTGCTGCTTCTTTGTAATTGTAGAAATTTACCAGCCATTCCTAAGTGAAAATTGTTCTACACCATTTTTTTCAGCGTATTCATCAAAGAATCCTGAAAATAAAAACTCACGGTTTCCACAAAAATATTAAGCAGTACAACTGTTGTCAGTGCTGATAATACGTAATGTTTCTTGAGCACCAAATCAGCATATTAAAATTATTTCTGAAGGATCATGTGACACTGAAGACTGGAGTAATGGTTGCTGAAAATTCAGCTTTGCCATCACAGGAATAAAAAAATATATAATAATATTAAAATAGAAAACAGTTATTTTATATTGTAATAATATTTCACATTATTACTGAATTTATTTTATTTATTTCTTTTTTTAATCCAGCTTTGAAGAGCATATGAGACTTCTTCCAAAAACACTGAAAAAAGCATGTAGTGTTTTAATTTTCTTATGTTGTACTGTTCAGCAAATGAAAATGTAGCCTACTGCTTCATCATGAAAATCAGGACAGAAGGGCCAGAGATGGCATTAAATTATTCTAATGTCAATAAAGGTACCCTGTATTCACGTTCACATTCATTACCTCTCCAACCATACTTCCCCATCTCTCTCTCTCTCTCTCTCTCTCTCTCTCTCTCTCACTCACTAACTAATGGCATTCAATACTCTTGTGTATCTAAATGCTTTTTGTCACCTCACCACCTCATCTCTCTCTCTCTCGATCCTGTTAGGCTAAAGTATCTGGGTGTGCTCATTCTTGAGGGCTTTTCTGAAGTGTTTCTAATTCTGGCATGCGACTCAAGTGAAAACACTCTGTCACACACACACACACACACACACACACACACTGCAGTGGCTCACAGCCCCATTTAGCTGATGCGCGTGTGTGCGAGTGAGTGATATGAGAGCTAAAAGCTTGTCCTTCAAAAACTGTCAGCTCTGCTCAGGCTCAAAACAAATGCTTCTCTTTTTAAGTGTGTGTGTTTGTTTGTTTGTTTATGTGTGTGTGTGTGTGTGTGTGTGTGTGTGTGTGTGTGTGTGTGTGTGTGTGAGAGAGAGTGTATCATGCAGTGTATCAGATTATCAGA
>NW_015505768.1:332867-353441 GCF_001515645.1 Sinocyclocheilus grahami | reverse complement strand
ACACACACACACACACACACACTGCAGTGGCTCACAGCCCCATTTAGCTGATGTGCGTGTGTGTGAGTGAGTGATATGAGAGCTAAAAGCTTGTCCTTCAAAAACTGTCAGCTCTGCTCAGGCTCAAAACAAATGCTTCTCTTTTTAAGTGTGTGTGTTTGTTTGTTTGTTTATGTGTGTGTGTGTGTGTGTGTGTGTGTGTGTGTGTGTGTGTGTGTGTGTGTGTGTGTGTGTGTGTGCGTGTGTGTGTGAGAGAAAGAGTTTATCATGCAGTTTATCAGAAAATATTTTATTATTCCTATTTGTACACAATAAATTGGAATAATAAAAAACTAAAAACCTACTCCAGTGTTCCAAAGATATTACACCAGTATTCGATAAAGCCTGAACTAAAATAAATTGATATCCAGTGGAGAGTGAGCTGAACACATATGGAGAGTGTAGGTGTTTGAGTTTGCTGAGCATGAGGGTTAATCACGAATGTAGGGAGAGAAGGCAGTGAGACAGAGAGAGAGAGACAGAAGGCAGTAAAACAGGTTTTTAAATACAAAAGAAAGATCCCTTCACAGTGATTGATGCTTCTAACCGAGATAATGAATTATGAATCCCATAACCTGACAAAAGCAACAAGTGAAAGCACACACACACACACACACACACACACACACACATACACACATAATAAGAGATGGAAAAGGACAGTTAACACATAATATAAAAAATAAATTAATACAGATTGTTTTGTCCTATAAGGAATGTCAAGTCTGGACATCTCAAACACTGTGATAACTATTTCACACAGTTGTTGGAATAATGTCCTTCTAATATTTTGTTCTTACTAAGAAAATCCTAAAAAAATACAGATTATTATGGTGAGCTGTAATGTTTTGTTTTAGTTTAGTTTGCTGCATGCAGCTGATATAGAGATGTAATCTGATGATATCATGTAAATTAAATTTATGTATATAATCCTTACACAACTTACACTGTACCTGGGCTTCCATAGGTAATACTTCATTACGAAAGAGTCATGACACTCATATATTTAAGTATATATATGCATTTATTTGATCAAAAGAGCAAAAACAGTAATAAATATTAATAAAATAGTAACAAAGTATTATTACAACTACTTAAAATAGCGGTTTTCTGTAATATATTTTAAAATGCAATTTATTTTAAATTATTATTATTACTGGCATTCAATTATTTACCATGAAATCAGTTCATTAAACAAAAGATATAGGCATGCAGTAAACATACATGCACGCACACACACACACACACACACACACACACACACACACACACACACACACACACTCACACACACACACTTTTGCCAGATGAGGTAGAGGCACATCTATTTGTTTGGCTATACTGTTAAATCACTTATCATTTATCTAACACACACTCACACATTCATACACACAAAGACAGTCATGTATCTACACACACCCCCTACAGGACTAATCCTGTAAACAGAGAATTCAGCATTCATCACCAGCCAAACATGATCAGAACTAGGCCAACACATGATATGTATGTGTGTTTGTGCCTAGTAGCCTATAATATATTATTATTTTTTTAATTAGAATAAATAAAGAGTGAGGGACACATTTTATACTGTCTTTTGAGTATGTGTGCTTGTTTGTAGCAGCGGGAGAAAAATATGTCTGAAAGGTATGTAAATGTGTATGTTTGGAGGGCAGGCTTCAATGGTGTTGTGTGACTCCCTTTCATTTCTGGTCAGAGGGACACACGGCTCCATTTGTGCCACATTCCCCTTCAATCACCGGACGTCTGCCTCTGATCATTCCGTAGGCAGTCACGCCGATTCTCACATGAAAGGGATGTAATGTGTGTCATGCACATACACATACAGAGTTCCCTGATGAGCAACAGACAAATAGGATTTTTTGCTTCCAATTGTGAAACTGCTGACAAGGTAAAAACGTAGGAGTCTATGCTCTCACACACACACACAGTGCTTGAATTAGGCAGCTATAAAGGCAACATCTAAAGAATGCAAATTTGTTAGGGCTAACAAAAGAAAGCCACAGATGAAGTGACAGAGAGAGTGTGTGTTGATGTGTGCGAGTCATTCCCACTGGAGACAGTCGCACACTTTTTGATCACTAAGAGACTTAATTAGACTCTATTCTTGCTGTCTGTTTCTCTGTGGGCTGAACGTAACACTTCAGTGCTGATAAAGAGCATGAGGAGAAAATCATTCTCTCCCCATTCTCCTGTTTTTCTTCTCTCTTCCTCTTCAGCGCGACTGCGAACTGAGAGAGTTTGCAGGTGTTGCTACTAATGACATAAATAAGTAAATCTTTGCAATAATAAAAAGCCAATTTCCTTCATTGGCCCGCTGATAATGTTCAAGAGTAAATAAGGGCAAAACATGCGAATCTCATTTTTACCAGAGAACCGATCGCATCACTTGTGCCAATCTGATATACGTGGTATGCAAATAGCTACTGCAACGCAGACCTAAAATTATTTGGGCACTCCAGACTGAGACAATGCTTTTTCTGCCCTGTTTGCATTGGAGCGGCCTCATTTTTAAAAGGCAGGTGGGGACACGCACCTGTGGTCAGAGAATGCTGGGAGGAACGCCTGCTCCCTGGGGCTGACGTTTGCACATTTTTATTAGATGTCGCTGGAGTGTGATCTCCATCTTTACACTCTCATCCAGCAGGTGTGTATATCAACAGAGTGATTTACTAAACAACACGGCTCACAGGAAACAGAGCCTGCTGTGCTGATTGGTTAGAAAAATTAACAATCACACAGAAATCCCATAAAACTGCATGATTAAAAAAAACTAAATACACAATAAAAATCAATTAAATCATGAACTACAATAATATATATCACAATAAAAAGGTAATATTTTACTAGAAGCCTAGTAAAGATTTACGCCTATTTATGATTAAACCTTGAAAAAGTATAGGAAGTGCATGATAACATTATATAACAAATGAAACTGGAAGTTGATTGTTTGTGTTTGTACTGCACTATGATATTTAAAAAGCATTATAAATGCAGTCTATTTATAGTTACAATTATTCATAATAAAATTAAACACTGATTATAAAGTAACATAAATGCTATGAAATATTTGCTATATTTACTATGAAATAGTTATGTTCAATAATCATAATTTCAGAATTATGTAGGTAGTATAAACAGCTTAACGCAAGAACTAAAATAGTAAAAAAAATTATTACAGCGATAAAATTGTCCGTGCTGTTGTCAAACGCACAATATAACAATATATTTTTATGAACAGCATTTACATGCACATATATTGTACTAAACCACATATACATTTTAAGGTGTGTAAAATTCTACATATCAACACTTGATGCAAATTAATTTTTGAATCATTTTTGAAAAGATTAATTAAAACAGTACAAAAGCACTGATTCACATAAATAAATGTTTCCAAACATTTTTGAAAGAGAAATTTAAATAAAAAATATTATTCAAATATATCTTCATGCTCTTATACTCATGAGTCATGACAAGAGGACTGGATCTGAAACAAACCCATTGACATTTAATTTAAATGGTCATTAATTTAAATAAGAAACACATTAAAAATGATTGCAACATTTTATGATACTAGTAAATTTTATATTGCCAACAAAATAATATTAAATATAAATAAATATAAATAAACTATATATTAATCACTGCATTTTTTTCTGGAAAGATGCAGTGGTAACCTTAACATTTTATTTTATAATTTAACATTTGTAAATGGTCTAAAGCAAAATATGAAAATCTTTTAGAGTTCATAATTTGTTTAAAATATATAACATATAACACATTAATGAATAAATCAGTATATATAAAATTATTTAATTTAAGTGTCATGTTGTAAGTTGTCATGTGATTTTTTTTTTCATGCAAGCTATAGCTTCTGACCTTTAAATCAAAACATACTCATGATTTTATGGCATCAGTTACTGCTTTATTTAATCAGAAACACAGTCTAAATATTATTTGTGTATTATGCTTTCATTTTATTAGAAGTAGGCCAACTGCGCCCACTACGGAATTAAAACTCTTTACTGAGCGGGTATTAGGACCCCGGGGAGGATGCCGCTGCGGCCGCTGCACGTGCTAGTACTGTTTACTCTATCATACACAAAACGTGTCATTCTGTAAGTGCATTCTCACTTTAAATCCAGCGATTAAAACAGTGAATCCAATCACCATTCAGGCAAAACTTTGCTTCAAGAATGAGCCACACTGCTGACGTGATCTAATTGCTAGCACACTCTGAGCACATGTGAGTTAATATATTCCTCTTATTGGCAAGACATATCGGCATAATTTTTCATATCGGGCCGATGCCGATATTTACATTTAAAGCCATTATCGGCCGATTCCGATATTGGTCCGATAATATCGTGCAACCCTATATATTACATATAAAGCACAAGACACGGCCATAATCGACAACCATAACAAGCCACAAACACTGGAAAACGGTCAGAATCTGTATGCGTGGTGAGAGAGATTGACCTGTGGCCTGTGTGCTTTGCCCTTAAACTTTCCTCAATACCTGTTTTCACTGGGAGCCTTCAAGACAAAAGAGCGACTAAGGTCATACACACCTGACCCACGATGATGAATATCAGCACCAACACCATACACACACACACACACTTCTCTCTAGGGTTTGGATTCTATCATTATCTCTCACCTTGTCACAGTCAACCTGAAAAGCTTTCTCACTCTCTCACATTCTTTCTCCCTATGACACTCTCTCTTTTTCTCTGATCGTCGGTTCTTGCCATTTCTGTGCCAATGCCTTTTAATTTCTTTCTCAATTGTTCTTTCATTACTTGTTTTGAATTGACTCTCACCAAGACTAGAGAGAACGGAGGAGTGCAGCAATAATGTCTTTGTCTTTGCTGACTAATTAAAGGACAGGGTGACATACATCACATCTGCCTTCTCTGGAAAACCATCCTTCAAACTCGATTCTCCTTCATGAGATGAGGAATCTGAGGGTGACCGTTATGCTTGGGGACAGACTGGGACAGCCTCTTTCAGTCTGGCATTTATTCAGCTATGAACTCCTGCTCTGTGCTCTGAAATACTCAATCAATCGCCCTAATGAAACTCCGCCCCAAAACCGCTACCTTTCGAAAAAACCAATAAAATGCACCTCTGAAACATCCTGGCACAGAGTAGTAGTTTTTTAAACCAGGGTAAACAAATCACAATACACTACTGTGGAGTGATTTTCCATGCTGGAAAAAAGCATATCTTCGGCCCGGGGGAAGTCTGCTTTTGTAAAACTTTCAATGCATCAATAAAAGAAAAAGAAAAAAGCTACACACAGCAAGGTCTCGGCGGCATATGAAAGTCGCTCTCATTACCAGATGTCTTCATTTTACTGATCTCAGACCAGTGTTTATCCCCTCTCACCGAGAAGCCATTTCTCCCACCTACACCCTGACAGAATGAAAGAACGAGTGAGCGAATAAATTAGCATTTCAGAAACACAGAGAAAGAGAAACAGCAAAAGAAGGGAGAGACAAGTGATTAAGTTATTCTCAGGAGATTGGTTAAGATGAGCAAAAGCAGTAGGGGGTTGCATACATACCTACACAAACAATCCCAACCACCAAATGTACAAATGAAATCAACATGAGAATACAAACGTACAAAATTACGAGTCTTTAGTGTAGAACGCGGAACACAGGAAGTGCATACGCCCCCAGGTTCACTGAGGGAAAAAAATGGTTCAATACAGCACCCCACCCCATGCATCTCGCAAGTTTTTAACAGTGAAAACAACAAACTTGCACCATTGTTTTGTTCAATCATGCATCTAAGATATTCCCCAGCTCCTTTTACCCAGAGCGGGAATCTCAGTTACAAGTTAGCTGCGTTGCTCATGTCAGACCATCTACCTGGACCATTAACTAGAGGTTTTTTATCCGAAGTGACAGTACACTAATTGCAGGGACAGTGCCTCTGGAGTATCCTGGGGTTCAGTGTCCTTCTCAAGGGCTTGATGATAATAGAGCAGCACTGTGATCTCAGTAACTCTCCAGTTCATGGATCACACTCACCTGGGACTGAACCTCAATTCGCCACATTACCGGTGTGGATCGTTAACTACTAAGCTAATCACCAGCCCAATCGTGCTGGACCTGCATACTAATGTCGCAACCAGAGCACCTCCTCTGAGCGGCATATCTCTTCGAGCTGGTGGACAAGAATAAATAAACTCGGCTACAGCTGAGTCCGTTTATCTGAGAGCAACAGCATTCCGGCGAACTAATGGAATGTTTAGAATCCAGAGCCCGCAGGGACGTTCCGATTCAAATTCCAAATGCGTTTATTAATTCCGCTCATAAATGAAGTTCCCCTCCTCACGGCATATCGCAAATGAGATCCCTTCCATAATTTGTCTTTGTTGAGTTTCACAGTTCTGCACTGATCTAAAAGACCCTGTGACAAAAGTCACTGACAGAGGCAGGAAGATGAGGGACCTCATATTTCTAATGCGTAAATCACCTTTAGAAACGCTCCTGTTTGACACCTTGGACGTTTTCAAATGTTTGAATACAAGCTGCATTTACCACCGCCTGCAGCAAATGGCACATTTTTTTCCCCCTTTTCACATGTACTTCTACTCGAAATGATGGACTGGAAACCATCTACAACCTCTACAAATCACAGGCTTAGACATTTCGTTCTAGAAGTCTGGCAGTAAATGCTTTTATAAATTCAGCTGTTCATGTGTTACTGAGAAGCCAGAGGCTTCTGAATGAGAGTGGTTCAAGTTTAAGAGTTTTTAACCTTCTAAACATTCGTAAGCCACATTTCACATTTGTGAATAACTTCTTTGTGCATGTAGCATAATGTTGCTGAATTTCTCATAATGAGCCAATTCAATTAAGATTGAATTTCAGATCTAACTTACAGTATTGTCCGCTCAGCCTTGATCTCATGAGGTTCGGAATAAATACGTCGATAATTTCATAAGCTGGAGTGAATTTATGATGCAAGTGTGGAAACCAAATTGAGCTTAGAGACATTTTAGAGAAACATAATTTTCATCCGTTTTTATCCCAGTGAACACTTTGGAAAAAAAAATCTCAATGTAAAATAATATAATGAAACACATTTAAAACTAAATTCTGTAGACAGTTTCATTTGTATAAAAAGCTCATGTCAGCCTAAAAAGCTCTCTCATTGTGACACTGAATTTGCTTTCTCTCTCTCTTTCTCCCTTTAGCGTTCTCTCGTGTCAAAGAAGATGAACGTTTTCATTCATAAAGTCGTTATTTCAAGGGATGCACCAATATTAATTGAATTCTGTCCGATAAGCTACTAATTTTTTTTCACGTTATGGTGAATAAATGGTTGATATTAAAATTATATATAATTTTGACTCAAATTAAAAAGAAAACCAATTATTTTAAATGCTACTAGTGAAGTTAGGCATCTCTATGTTATATTGTACAGTAGAGTTGGGTACTTGGACTCGGACTCAGACTGCAATTATAAATTAACTCTGATTCGGATGCACTCAGGTGGACTTGTGCTCAAACTTGACATGGTCTCTGACATTTTGGGCTCAGAAATGTTTCTGAGTACATTCAAATCCATGTGAAAGATAAATAAGTAACAAAAAAATTAAGTAAGACATTAATAAACGTCTCCCACTCAAACTCAACTGGTTAAGGACTTGGACTCGACAAGGTGGACTCAGACTCAACATGAAAAATGGTTATTCATTTTGGGATTTGCTAAATATTACATTTAACAGTGTTGTCAAATTATTAGCGAGTCTTAGATGGAGGCAAAAGTAACTGAAATGTAAAAATATGGGAAATGGTCATGTACAATTAAATATTCAATATAAGCCAATATATATTCAGTATCAAACAGTACTTATATACTACAGTTCAAAACATTTTTGATTTTGAAAGGAGTCTTATGCTCACCAAGGCTGCATTTATTTGATCAAAAATACAGTAAAACAGTAATATTGTGAAATATTATTGCAATTTAAAATTACTTCACAATAAAAAATATTATTAGCTACAATTTGAAATAACTGATATGGTGCATTCCTAGTTGCTTCATCAGTTATGCAGAGCTACTGACACTAAGGTCAGACGAAATATTACAATGTATCATAATTGTTTATGTAATTTATTTTTCTATGATGGCAAAGCTGAATTTTCAGCAGACATTACTCCATTCTTCTGTGTCACATGATCCTTCATAAATCATTTTATTAAGCAGATTTGGTGCTCAAGAAGCATTTTATAATCACTAATAATAAAAATGCTTCTACAACTGTTCTTCAAAAGAACATTAGAGCAAAATTTAGTTGATTTTTTTAAACAATGCAAAAGTCTTTACTTTCATGTTTACAGTTTAATTCATCCATGCCGAATAGAAGTATTTTTTATTGTACCTAAAGTACCTAAAATAAAAACTCTAAAACCAGCCAATAACTAATATGGTGCATCCCTAGCTGTTTTATGCAGAGCTACTTACACTGACTGTAGTCAGAAGAAAGTCGTGTTAAAGCAAGTCCTCTGTGCACCAATCAGCAAGCTCTTCTAGGACACACACTCCATTAGCACCTTGGACAGCACCACAACACACAGCTGAAGACTGGAGATGCGGCACAGCTGGAGTCGATACATGCTCGCCAGGCTAAGGCTACACAAGACGACAAGTAATGCTGCTCTCTTCCTCTCCTCCAAACTAACAGAAACAGATGAGGTTTAAGCTGAAGCATCCAAATAGACGGTCTCTCTGAGACACTCCAAATTCATGTTGCGCCTCCTCAGCCCCCATCTCCTGGAGAACTCCCGACGAGTGTACAGACACATAAGGAGCTCCCGTAGTGCACTCTAGCACGATAGAGGCTGACCCATCGGCTACTCCAAAACCTCTTCAGTCTGATCGGTCTCTTAATACTAAATAAACACCTCTCCGCAGTGTTTCCACCATGACCCCAAATGTGCTTCTCTTCCTTCTCAGCACACATCCATAATAATCTCTACAACAACAAAAACACTTAATGTCAAGCATGCAAACAGTGGCTCTGACAAAAATTCATAGGCTAACAGAATTTCACAACGTGATATTTCAACGCTGCCACATTCCTCCAAAATACTCATGCTGGATGAAGACAAAAAGAGCACTTCTTCATTAATTATGCAACAGAATGTGAAAATATATATCTATTAAATAATATAAAATATTACATTTAAATTAGCAGCTTTATGAGGTCAGAGACAAAATGAAGTGAACAATGTTTCAGTGAGATGGGTTTATATTTTCTCTTTCAATAACCCTCGTTGTTCATGTGTTTTTCCCCCAGATGAAAAACACTTTACATTGGCGACCCCTCTGATTCGGTGCGGTAAGATGACTTGTTGAATTATTCAGATGTTTGCATTTTCTCAGCTTGATCCCCGTGACATCGCTATTGATGTCATTGTCATAGAAACTGAGGGTGCCATTTTTGTGAGGTCACATCAATTCAAAGGGACTCAGTACAGAAGTGTCTTTAAAATACAGGCTTTGCATTAAGCATCCAGTAGCAATGCAAATTTATGAGATGGAATACAAAAAATGCCAAACAGATATTTGTAAGTGCATTGGGAAAACTGAGTTTAGCTTGAGGAAATGAACCAAATTAAATGAGAAGAACTGTAATAAAATATTTCTTATGGTCCAGAAGGCTTTATTTCTGGCGCAGGGCTACGCTTTCTTAACAGAATCCATGTCAGAAGCATTGAAGGGAAACAAAACGGCAGTGGAATCAGATCAGGTCTACAGGGCTTTGGATCTCACACACAAATCAGTCATAAATCTTTGGCTAAGCAGTTACAGGTGATTAGGTGAGGGCTTTACAGGTTTAAGGCTTCTTTAAACACACACACACACACATATACACACACTTACAATTACCCCTAATCATTCCACAACAGGTGGCCGGTTGGAGTCTGGCCTTGAGGTGAACCGTTCAAGTGCCCTTATTATAGGTTAACAAAGCACCTGCAGTGGCACAGATGAAAGCCTGACAGGGCCCATTTTAAAATCTCACTGATAGCAAACTCTTTCCCAAACGCCTAATCATTTCAACGCACTAAAACCCAATCATACTTAAATTACAGCTTGGCTCAAGAACTTCAGATTAGAGGACTGTGTTGTGACAAAACTCTGCCCATGTGCTTGAGTAATCACTCAATGGGCTTCATCAATGTAGCCAGAGGGCTTTCTTTAAGAAATGGTTGTTACAGCAAATGCTCTGCATTAGAGAATAACAAGTCTGAGCATCAGCTAAGAGAATCATCAAGGATTTTAATATTTATAATCACAGTGATAAATTACTGCAATATCATCTTAGTTATGCACACTAAACCAGATTTCAAAAGTACATATAGTGCTATATTAATGCATTTACATACTTTGTAATGACACGTACATTGGGATGCCAGTAATAATTATGATGAGTCATATACTTGTACATTTTAAGTATACTTTTTATTGTGTGGGGCACAGTGAAGCTTCTTAAAATTAGCTTTGTTTAGCTTGTCATTAGGAATTTAACGATGCACCGCGAACCAGTTGAACATCGATACAAATAGCCTACGTGAAGATTCAAAACGGTTGAGATGTTAAACTAATTGCGATACATTTGGGGGTGGGAGTTTATATGAATGTATCTGTGAGGGGAACTGACTTTAGAAAAGTTTCAATGGTATTTTCTTCTCATCTTGCCTCTGTATAATACATATTAAAGTATAAGCGCAGCTCTGCTTTGTTTACAGCTGTATCCCTGCTGTTCCATAAGCGCCACCTGCTGTCAGAGAGTGAATTTGCATTTTCATTCAGTCCATCTGCTGTTTGTTTCATGCAGATGTTTTATGTAGTACTGAACAGTTTCACACAACTAAAGTCAGACTATTCAGTTTTGTTTAAAATGTCAAATTATACAATTTATTTTAGATTAAAAACTGCTCGTGCTGCATATATTCAGAATCTTTGTTTGGATCTTGATTAATATGCAGTGGTTGCCTCTAATTTTATATGGAAAGAGCACAGGCAAAGCCTTAGTTTGTTTATATGAAGATATTTTATTTGTATTATTTATTTATTTAATTTGGGTTTGGTTTGTTTTAAAATTTCAATTTAGTTTTGTTATTTGACATCTTTCAATTCCACAAAGAAATGTGCAGCATTTTGTCCAAGCAAAAATAAAAGGACAAGTTTTTATTTTTAATCTGTCTTAAATCAAATTTTGTTAAAAAACTAAATCTTGAGAAAATTGTATTGTGAAATCAGTATTGTGAATCTTATCACATCATGAGTTAAGTGAATCGTTAAATCCCTACCTGTCATTTATTCACCTGCATTTTGTTCCAAATCTGTAGGCATTTATTTTTTGGAACACAAACATACAGGGCCCTATTTTAACGATCTAAGCGCATGGTCTAAAACGCATGGCGCAGGTGCACTTAGGGCATGTCCAAATTCACTTTTACTAGTTTAAGGACAGGAGAAACAGTTGACACGCCCGGCGCATGGTCTAAAAGGGTTGTCCCTATTCTCTTAATGAGTAATGGGTGTGTTTTGGGCATAACGTGCAATAAACTAGGGCTGTGCGATAAGGGCAAAAAAAACCTATCGCGATTTATTTGATAAATTTTGCGATTTCGATTTTAATCACGATTTTGACACACAGACATGCTTTACAGTCATTAACGCATTCAGTGTGAATTTGAAACATATTTCCAAATGAATACCAATTAGAGCTTTGTCAAAAAGCTGTAACATGTCTCTAGAACAGACATAAGGCAAAATAATCACGAAGTAAAGGTGTAACAAAATGTCTCTAGAATAGACATATATGGCAGAAAAAAAACAAAATCGCGTGTCCAGGGTTTTTTTTTTGCTATGCATTGGTTATAGAGCTCTTTGTGGCGTTGCCTCAGATGTTGAACTAGATTTGTTGCGCCAAGTTCACACGTACTCCATCTGCAGTGCGTATACAGTATGTGTATGTGGTGCAGAAGCAGCACAGACTCATTTTGCTTTCGCACAGGATGCGTTTGCAATCTGCTCCTGATCCACGGCTGTTTACCACGAACACAACATTTATCCATTATTTTGATTTCAAATCCAAACGTTGTTTCTGAAAATGCTTTTTCAGCATTGTGATTCTCAGTACAGTAATACAATCTTTCATAGACATATTCACGTTTAAACTCAATAAATATAACTTTGTTTAACTACCACCACGAGTGCCATCTATTATTGCCTTGTTTATCTAAAAGCGCACTTTCCTTGTTTTAAATCTAGCCAAAAAGCCATGTGTTGACTGTGAAACAGTAGACTTTAATTATATGCATTTTTTGGTGGAATTACTAAATTTCCGTGTCAATCCATGTTAATTTTTACCGCGAATAATGCGCTGTCACTTTATTTCAGCACGTGCAGCACAGCAGAAATAGATTCCGTGCGGAAACGATCGCAGCAAGACTGCTGCAGACGCACCGCTCCTGGAGCGCACTGCCGGACCGCAATCGCATGCAGTGTGAACGTTCTGATCCGTTAACATGGGCGCGGAAAAATATGCACCACAGACGGAGTGTGTGAACCTGGCGTTACGTTTGTATGTCTGCCCAGTCTGTTCTGTTCTCGTGCTCCATTTAGGTGCGCTGCATTCTGATGGGTTCGGATAGCATACTGCGGGGGGTCGGGGGCACGGAAAATCGTGCTGTAAAGCGATTTAGAAATCGTGCAAGCTCAAATCGCGATTTTATGATGATTTCGATTAATCGCACAGCCCAACAATAAACCAATCAGAGTCTCATCTCCCATTCCCTTTAAGAGCCAGTTGCACTCGTGCCATGGCGTATTTGCTATTTACACGGCGGAATTTGCAAGCGCAAAGACAGAACACGTCTCCAGAGATGAAACGGAGCTGCTCGTGAGCGAGCAAATAGGTAGCCTAATGCTGATACATGCAATGACTATCCATTATGTCATACAGGCATTTTTATATTTATGTAGCCTACACAATAATAATCTTTTACATTGCAATCCTTTCATTTTTAATATTTGGCATGTTTGTGTGCTGCTGTGATAATAAGCAGAGTGTACGCGCGCTGTGGACCCGCCTATACTAACGCGCTCTTTAAATAACAAAAAAACTACTGCACCATTGACTTTAGACCAGGTTTTGTTGGTCAGTGGCGCAGTCTATTTCAGTTGCCTCAAAATAGCAACGTGCCAGAAATGCACCTGAACACACCTCGTTTTCAGACCAGCACGCCCATGGGCGCACAAATGGGCGCAAATGCATTTGCTATTTAAACAACGCGACGCAGGACATGAAATTGACAACTGCGTCAGGCTGAAACTAGCAAGAAGCACTTGTATGATAGGGCCCACATAGTTTCATGTTTTTTGTGCATACAATGAAAGGGTGCAAAACAACACTGGACCTCACTGACTTGTATGGAAGAAGTAGAAGAAGAAGAACATTTCTAATACCGGTTTTGAAACAAAATGAGGGTTAATAAGTAACTGATTTTAGGCTGAACTACTTCTTAATCTGTCAAGGACCCCCTGCTGAAGACTCCTGGTGTCATTAACAATCTGAAGTGATTGTCAGATACTACCGTACCTGAAGGGTTCAATCCAGCTTTTGTCACTTCGAGATACAATCCTCCCACATCTTCCTATGATTTCCTGTCACCTCTTCACTGTGCTGGACAACCTGCTACTGTACATGGGTTGCAGGTTCACACCTCAGCAGGCGACAGCTGTACTCTGGAAAGTTACTGTGATTCATCGTCAATGTGGTGCCCTTGAGCGAGACACCCGACCCCAGGTTGCCCCTAAAATTAGCGTGTTGTATGCTGCTTTGGATAAAAGTGTCTGCTAAATGACAAGTAACCAACCCCGGCACCCTGCTGTATGATGTTTCTTACTTTGCAAATGAGTCTGCTGATTAGAATAAGAATATATTCCAAAATGTCTCATCAGTATGTTAATTACTCTAAACCTGCAATGTAAGATGTGTCATTAAATCAATCTGTAAGGCCATGTATGATGGGCGCTGTTATGGGTGCTCGAGCTGGACAATGCGTCTTTTTTACCCATTGTGCTGAAAGGCAGCATAACCTTTTTAAAATAGATGGAAATGTATGGCCTGACCTATAGAGTGAGAGGACGCTTTTTTGCCAACATATTATGCCTTTTCAGTCCTTTTGAAATGTGTAATTTAACAGACGAAGATAGAGGGATACATTACTGTTTCCAATTTGTCAACTATCAAAAACGCGCACAATCCAAAATGCAATACATTCACATGGTAAGGTTAAAACGCACAGAAGGTTAGACCAATAGAAAAAGCATTTTTACAGTCTGCTGTGACATACGCTAAATATCATTCACACATATGTTTGTACTATAAAGCATATAAAGCAGCGTAGACAGAGAATATTTGCTTTCCATCACGTAAAATAAAATGTGTTGTGGTTTTTCATGCATATCAAATATCTAGGAGTGAAAAATCTAAAAACATGAATATAATCATTCAACTGAGTGCAGCCGCTCGGTCAATCTGGTCATCGCTGAGACATGTTCTACATGCTCAATCTTATTCACATTATTCACATATTGGAGGAAGACAATGAGAATGATGAGGGTCCATGCTTCTCAAACACACACATATCAGAGACTTAATGAGTGTGCCTCAGAAACCTAATTTATCACACACTTCTAGAGCTTCTATTTTTAGAGGAAGACAGTTCCTATAATTAACTAGTTTAATTTAACAAGACATGTAATATACTCCTTAAAAAAAATCAACAAATAAATTAAAGGGGGAGGAAGATGGCATCGTAGAGCGGACACACATTTTGGCGAGCTCCCGTGACATTAGTTCAAATATTCGGTTTAATATATCTTTTCACTCAGTGAAATTATTCTACTTGGTTGAAAGGTTACTGTGCCATGTCTTTAGATCAATATTTTTTAAAAGGATCTGACAGAATGCCCAAAGCTTAGAAGATAGCGGCGAAAAGTTCTACTATCAGCAGCGTCGAGCAGGATGTTAATATGGACGACGCGAGCGTGAATAGTCGTGGGGAGGAAAGCTCCAACTCCAACTTTGCACAAGCTTTGGACAAATTAACCGAAAACATTACGAAGGTAATAGATGATAAAGTGAATACTATTCTATCCGCGATAAATGATCAGATAGTTCAGTTCCATGCCTTGGCCGAGCGAGTGGGAGAGGCGGAGGAGCGGATCGCCGGTGTGGGAAATTCGACCAAATGCCTGCAAGCTACGGTTGCTGATCTTCAAAAAAAAGTGAGCGAAATGTCAGCACATATCGACGATTTGGAGAATTGCAGGCACAGGTGTAATTTGTGCCTACTCGGGTTGCCAGAGGGCACCGAAGGCAGTGATCCAGTGCATTTCTTTGAAAAGTGGCTGCCCGATTACTTGAAGATTACAACGACAGCAGGGTGGACAAGCTTGATCATTCTCATCGCTCTTTGGCGCCTTTGCCAGGACCTGCGCAACGACCCAGTCCTGTCATCATAAAGTTCCATAAATTTACGGACAAGCAGCGAGTGTTGAACGCAGCTCGTCATGTTAGCACGGATCCCGAGAGGAGCGCTGACGCAGGACCGAGGATTTCATTCTTCAACGATTATTCTGCAATGGTAATAAAGAAATGCAAAGCTTTTCGACGATGTCAAAAAACGACTGCAGAAGATGAAGACTGAATATGCCCTGCTGTATCCTGCAACTCTGAGGCTGACCATCAATGGGACAATGAAACGCTTCGCCTCACCGGATGATGTGACTGCGTTCATTGACAGCCTGGGCTAGCATGACAAACTTTTGCGGGTAGATATGTGGTAGATAAACAAAATAATTCACTGAGTGAAGAAGTTGTATCATGTTGCTGAGAGCTTGGTGAGGTGTGTGTTTATCATATGTTCAAGGATGTGAGTGGTGTTTGGGGGGGTAGGCAGTTGCCTGCAGAAGAAAAGAGTAAGAATAGTCCTTCCTGCTTGTTTGGCAGGTTTGTTCCCTTGTATAGTTTTCTGTGTTTTATTGGTTTTTTATTTTATATTTGTTTAAAGCTCAGATTTCAGAAAGGTACACTTACAGGAATATATTTTGTGATTATCTGTATTATGTATCCACTGAATGTCTGTACAGTTTTTAATGTCTAGAGTGCTTAGGATTTGTACTTGGAATATTCGAGGTATCCATAATCCTGTAAAACGAATAAAGATACTTACTTTAAAAAAAAAAGAAGGAATTATTGAAATTGCTCTTTTACAAGAGACTCATCTGAGTGACGTAGAACATTTAAAATTACAACAGGGTGTTTTTGGGCAGATATATTTTTAATATATTAGAAGTAGAGGTGTTGCTATTCTCATTAAACGTAATTTACCATTCAAAGTTTTAAACTGTATTAACTATAGGGACAGTCGCTATGTTATTATTGAAGGTGTGTGGCAAGGTAAAACTATTCTCATACTAAATATGTATTATCCTCCAGCTCATTCATCTGACTTTGTTACTAAAGTGTTTTTGGACATAATTGCCAGGCCAGCAGATTTAACTATTGTTGGGGGAGATTTTAATTGTGTAATGAATCCTCTTGTAGATAGGTACCCACATAGCTCTGCATCTCTAACTGCTCAGGCGAGATCTCTTCAGAATATTTGTAAAGATCTTGGTTTTGTAGATGTCTGGAGAACTCTTCACCCTGCTGATAAGGAGTATGTTTTTTTTCTACTTCCTATCATTGTCAGTCAAGATTAGATTCCTTTTTTATGCCGAAAACAGATCTGCATTTAGTACTATCTTGCAATAAATAAAGTATTTTACTGTCAAATCATGCCAGTTTCACTATGGAGCTTCAATTTGGGAATACTGTGGACTATTCTATACAGTGGATACTTAATATTGCAACCCTTAGAGACAGTGCATTTTCAGTTTACTTTTCTTCTGAATTTAAATATTTTCTATCTATTAATTCTTTTTCCACACATAATCCATCTTTATTATGGGAAAACTGTAAAGTTTATGCAAGAGGGATAATTATTTCATATACTTCCTTCAAAAAACGTCAAAGAATGGCGAATAAAAGGGCCTTGGAAGCTCAGTTATTGGTTAAAGTAAAAATGTATAATAGATCTTCTTCAGCAGATTTATTAAAAGAATTACAAGCAGTCATAGCAGCTCTAGATTGTCTTCTCACTGTGGACGTAGAGAAGAAAATACAATACTCAAAACAGACATTTTTATGAGCACAGAGACAAGCCTGGGAAATTTCTAGCATATTCTGCCAAACAACGTGCAGCATCTCAGTATTGTCACGGGCAGGGTGTACTAGAGATCAGGCAGGACGACGAAGATGACGAATCAAAGGATATTTAATCACGAAACAGGAAATCCAGACAGAGTAGACATCAACATAGACATTGGCAGGAGAACATTGACATTGGCAATAACCGACCAACTAGACTACAAGAGGCAGGAATTAATATAGGGTGGATAACGAGGGGCAGACAGGTGAGCACAATAAGGTGATTAACTGATAATGAGGACAGGAACAACCAAATAACGACACAGAGGGAGAAACCACAATCGACAGTCCACAGGGGTGTGACAGATCGTCCCCCTCCCGGAAGGCACGACCTCGCGCCGTGGAGACATAGGGACTTAGGAGGAGGACAAAGGAGTGGATGTGGGATGGAGACAGGGGAAGGCAAAGGGCTGGCAGGCAGACATGACAGGTGGAGGCCCCGGTGGAGGACGGATCTCCGGGAGGAGGCCGGCAGACCGAGACCAGGGAGGCGACGAAGGAGGGAGGAGCCAGGGAGGAGACAGGAGGGACCCGGAGCAGGAGGAGCTCAGCAGGACCCAGGCCACAGCCATAACAGCGGCCCACGGTGGAGCCGACGGTGGGAGGAGCCATGGAGGAGGGATGGCTGCCGACTCCAGGGGGCCGACCAATGGCGGCGGAGCAGGTGGAGGAGGAGCCTGAGGTGGAGACGGAGAGTCAACGAGCCAGGGGTATGCCGAGGATCCGGGGGGCCAAAGTGGAGCCGGGGGGTCTGGCGACTGAGGTGGAGATCCAGAGATCCCTGCGGAGCCGGAGCGACTGAGGACCAAGGTGGAGCTGACGGGAGGAAGGAGCCCAACGGAGCCAGTAGGAGAGAGCGACGAGGCGCAGCCAGAGGAGAGGAGTCCAGAGGCGATGACGGGTCGACGCCCGAACAAGGCAGAGCCGGAGGGACGAAGGAGCCCGTTGGAGCTGATGGATCGATGGGTGACGGTGGAGGCGAGGGAGCTAGGAGCCGAGGTGAAGCCACTGGGTCTACGGACCGAGGCGGAGTCCCGGCTTCGGAGGTTGGAGGTGATGGCGACGCCGACAATGGCGACGCTGGAGGATGGCAGTCCCGCAGGGCTTGCACCGCATTGATGGTGGGCGAGCAGAGGGGCTGCCAGCTGACAGCGGTGGAGGATGCTGGAGCTGGTGGGAGAGTGGGCATTTTTGAGGAGCGGTCACTGGAGAGAGCTCTTGGACTGGAGCCCTTCCTGGGCGGAACCGGGGATCAGGAGCCCTTCCTGGGCTTAACGAGAAATCAGGAGCCCTTCCCGGGCTAAACAAGGAATCAGGAGTCCTTCCCGAGCTAAAACTAGGAATCAGGAGTCCTTCCCGGGCTGAACTGGGGATCAAGAGCCCTTCCTGGGCTAAACGAGAAATCAGGAGCCCTTCCCGGGCTAAACAAGGAATCAGAAGCCCTTCCCGGGCTAAAACGAGGAATCAGGAGCCCTTCCCGGGCTGAATTGGGGATCAGGAGCCCTTCCTGGGCTAAACGAGGAACCAGGAGCCCTTCCTGGGCTGAACTGGGGATCTAGAGCCCTTCCTAGGCTCGACAGGGGATCGAGAGCCCTTCCGAGGCTCGACAGGGGATCGAGAGCGGGGATCGAGAGCCATTCCTAGGGTCGACAGGGGATCGGGAGCCATTCCTAGGCTCGACAGGGGATCGGGAGCCATTCCGAGGCTCGACAGGGGATCTGTCTCGACAGGGGATCGAGAGCCATTCTGAGGCTCAACAGGGGATCGAGAGCCATTCCGAGGCTTGACAGGGGATCAGGAGCCATTCCTAGGCTCGACAGGGGATCGAGAGCCCTTCCTGGGCTAAACTGAGGATTCTGAGGTCTCTCCTCCTCCTTTTGACCCTGAATCCCCTTCACATTCTGGCCCTTATGTCCCGCCATAGTCAGCTCACCCTCAGCCATAATGCAGGGGGTGGAGCTCATCTCCGCGCTCGTCCGCGGTCTCTTACATCAACCACCAGGGAGGTCTGCGCTCACGCCGTTTGTACAAACTAGCGTACCAGATCCTCGTGTGGTCCCAGGGCAAACTTCTCTCGCTGAGAGCAGTTCACATTCCTGGGCATCTCAATATGGGAGCAGACATCCTGTCGAGGCAGGGGCCGAGGCCCAGGGAATGGATGCTTCACCCCGAGGTGGTGAAGCAGATATGGAGAGTTTTTGGCCAGGCCCAGGTGGACCTGTTTGCCCCTCAGATGACATTGCACTGTCCCCTCTGGTTCTCTCTGACTCATCCAGCTCCACTGGGGCTGGATGCCATGCTACAGATGTGGCCGAGGCGCTGTCTGTAGGCCTTTCCCCCGATAGCTCTGCTCCCGGGAGTTCTAGAGAGAGTGTGCCGGGACGGGGTCCATCTTCTGCTAGTAACCCCGTCCTGGCCGGGCCAAGTATGGTTCTTGGGCCTGATTTTTCTTCTCGATGACACTCCATGGGAGATTCCCATCAGGAGAGATCTCCTCTCACAGGCGGAGGGTACGATCATCCACCCCCGCCCGGAGCTGTGGAAGTTGTGGGTGTGGCCCCTGAGGGGGCACAACTCATAGCTTCCGGTCTCTCAACTGAGGTTGTTGAGACCATCCTCCAATCCAGAGCTCCCTCAACGAGGAAACTGTACACCTTGAAGTGGAAACTTTTCACTTTGTGGTGCAGAGACCACCAGCTCAACCCAGTTAACTGCCTGGTTGGTACAGTGCTGGAGTTCCTGCAGGCCCAATTCTCCACAGGGTTGACCCACTCCACCCTGAAGGTCTACGTGGCGGCCATTGCGGCCTACCACGCTCCTCTCGGTGGCCAGTCAGTGGGCAGACACCCCCTAGTTACATGTTTCCTCTGAGGTGAGCTGAGGCTGAGGCCTCCAGGACGATCTCGTGTCCCCACGTGGGACCTGGCTGTGGTGCTAGAAGCTCTCTGTAGGCCTCCCTTCGAGCCTATCGAGGAGATCTCTGATCGCCACCTCACTATCTAGACTACTTTCCTTCTGGCGATATCTTCTCTCAAGAGAGTGGGGGATCTGCAGACCCTCTCAGTGGCCCCTTCCAGTGTTTCCCCTGCCATTATTTTAGGGGGGTGGCCCGCCCCCCCCACCCCCCCCCCCCCCCCCCCCCCCGGGCCCGA
>NW_015505768.1:307955-332655 GCF_001515645.1 Sinocyclocheilus grahami | reverse complement strand
CACAACACAGTGTTTCCCCTGCCATTATTTTAGGGCAAGTTAATTTTATTTAATTATATTTTCTCTATAGCGCCAGATCACAACACAAGTCATTTAAAGTTACCTTTCTTATAGAACATGTCTATACCTTGTTCTTTCATTAAGCAAACTAAATAGCCTTATGTTATTTATCTTATTTACACGACGGCATGTCATTTCAGTTTCTAGTTATGGTCGCGCTCTCTGTATCACGCACAGCAGAGTTCCGCCCGATGCGCGTGCTCACACACAGACACACACACACACACACACACAAGTAAGCCCACTCCCACTAGTATTTGTAAATATTAAGCCGCAAAACGATTCATATTTAAATATGAATTCTGCGTGTCTCTGTGTTAATGAATGGCGCAGACGCGCAGTTTTGTGTAGTACTCGTACTGAAACGCTCGTGACGCTTGCGGTGATATTAACCTCTGTCGTCTCACTGATGAGGACATAAATACATGAACAACATCTCCAGAACTTCTCTGAGAGTCACTTCATCAGCATTTGACCGTTTCATTTGAGTAAAACTATCCTCATGTCATGTACACACAGAAATGTAATGGTATTCACGGCAAACCGTCAAAATAAAAGTTCGGTTTAACTTGAGGGCATTGGCAGAAATATATTACTATTGTTGAGTAGAATGTACCCCCCCCAAAGCCGTAAACCTAGGGGAAACACTGCCTTCCTATCTCGATTTTGCGGCCGGTCTGGCCAAAGCATTTCTGTACCCTCGAGCGGGGTATGTTCCTAAGGTCCCCTCCTCTACACCACGGCCTGTCGTACTCCAGGCCTTCAGTCCTCCTCCCTTCGGGGAACCAGACCAGCAGAAGCTTAACTGTATGTGTCCAGTGCGAAAAATAAATCAAAATATTTATCAAAAATAAATAATCGTTTTCGTAATCATTACATTCTCACCCCTTGCCGGAAAAATATACGAGCTGTGTGGAGGTTTAGGGAAATAGCCTACCTGTAATGGCGGAGAGACGCAAAGCAGTTTAAATCCTGCACGGGTCCTGTTTGGTAAACGTGCACCAGCAGTATTTAACAGAACACCCGACCCATTATCTGACAGCAGCACTAATTTAATTCTGTACCAGACGAGAACCGTTTGACATAAAGACCGCGAGTCGCAACCCGAACCACACTTGCATTAAATCTATTACATCAGGTAAGCAAGATTATTTATTTGAACATGTAACACAAGCAATCAAACCATCATTAGGCATTCTAGGTTGGTGCTTTGAAGAAAAACAAACATGCAGCGCAACATGATAATTAACAGAAAAAAAGATGAGAATGCACATCCTTTCTGTAAACAACACAAAACTTTTCCCTAGCATCTTGTTATCACTCTGCCTGGCTTTTGAACAAATGTGCATTGGCTAAATCACATCATACACATGCTTATAATTCTTCATAAATGAAAAGGACATTAAAATATAAGCCGTTACTGTTAAATGCGAATGCCGTTATTATTGAATATAATTAGTCACAGTTTTGATTGATGCACGACTGTTCACAGAAAAGTGAGCAAGACACCACAGTTACAATATCATGATTATGGTTAAATAAGAAAAGACATATAACCAAATAAGGCTACATTTATTTTCATACTAATTATCTGACTCACATCATTGGATATGACATTAAGCGCGACTTGTGTAGATTAATTTAGTAAAAAAGGCTTTCCTGCTTTCTTTGTGGTATATTTGTATACTTTTACTATCTAATCAATCTCAGCATGCGTTAATTTTGTGTCGCTATATGTTTGCCTCACTAAGGTTAAATTATGCCTACGTCTTTCTTTGGCCTGCGCTCTGGAAGTGATCTGTTAATTCTGCTAAACTTTAATTAAAACTGAAACTAAAACTGAAACTAAACTATATAAAAACTAAATAAAAATGTGTTCACAAAATAAAAACTAAACTAAAACTAACAAAAATATGAATGAAACTAATAAAAACTAAACTGAATTTTATAGCAAATTTGAAAACGATATTAAAATAAAACTCATTTAAAAATTCAAAACTATAATAACCTTGGTCCACAGAGCTGCCCTGTGGAGAAGGGCGGACCAACTGCTTGTTTGCTATGGTCCCCCTAAGAGAGGGCTTTCAGCTACAAAACAGACCCTCAGTCGGTGGATAGTAGATGCCATTTCCATTGCTTATGAGTCCTCTGATCTCCCTTCGCCTCTAGGGGTCAAGGCTCACTCTACCCGAAGTGTGGCGACCTCCAAGGCCTTCTTGGCAGGTGTCTCAATGCAGGACATCTGTGATGCTGAAGGATGGTCCACGCCCCTAACTTTTGTCAGGTTCTATGGCCTAGATATGCGAGCCACTCCCGGCTCTTCTGTTCTCTCGCCCTAGGTGTGCAGGCTTCCACACTATGCAGAGATTTGGAATTCTGGGGCGGCGTGGGCATACTCGTTCCCTCGAGTTCCTGAAGAGAAACGTCTCAGGTTACGTATGTAACCATGGTTCCTTGAGGGAATGAGACGCTGCGTCTTGGGGCCATACTTACGGCATCTCTGCCAGCGCTTGCTTCACTCCTAGGAGCTGACGGTTTCACCACACGGTTTCACCACACGTGCTTTTATAGCTTCCTGGTCATTACGTCACCCACCTGTGACGTCTCGCCCATCTATTGGACTGATTACACACGGGATTCAGAGCCGGTCACGCTGAAGGGCGTTCCCTAAGCTTCCTCCGACACAGCGTCTTGTTCCCTCGAGGAACCATGGTTACATACGTAACCTGAGACGTTTTTTCCCCTCTTTCCCTAATCTGTTATACAAACCCAATTCCAAAAAAGTTGGGACACTGTACAAATTGTGAGTAAAAAAGGAATGGAATAATTTACAAATCTCATAAACTTATATTTTATTCACAATAGAATATAGATAACATATCAAATGTTGAAAGTGAGACATTTTGAAATGTCATGCGAAATATTGGCTCATTTTGGATATCATGAGAGCTACATATTCCAAAAAAGTTGGGACACTGTACAAATTGTGAGTAAAAAAGGAATGGAATAATTTACAAATCTCATAAACTTATATTTTATTCACAATAGAATATAGATAACATATCAAATGTTGAAAGTGAGACATTTTGAAATGTCATGCGAAATATTGGCTCATTTTGGATATCATGAGAGCTACATATTCCAAAAAAGTTGGGACAGGTAGAAATAAGAGGCCGGAAAAGTTAAATGTACATATAAGGAACAGCTGGAGGACCAATATGCAACTTATTAGGTCAATTGGCAACATGACTGGGTATAAAAAGAGCCTCTCAGAGTGGCAGTGTCTCTCAGAAGTCAAGATGGGCAGAGGATCACCAATTCACCCAATGCTGCGGCGAAAAATAGTGGAGCAATATCAGAAAGGAGTTACTCAGAGAAAAATTGCAAAGAGTTTAAAGTTATCATCATCTACAGTGCATAATACCATCCAAAGATTCAGAGAATCTGGAACAACCTCTGTGCGTAAGGGTCAAGGCCGGAAAACCATACTGGATACCCGTGATCTTCGGGCCCTTAGACGGCACTGCATCACATACAGGAATGCTACTGTAATGGAAATCACAACATGGGCTCAGGAATACTTCCAGAAAACATTGTCGGTGAACTCAATCCACCGTGCCATTCGCCGTTGCCGGCTAAAACTATATAGGTCAAAAAAGAAGCCATATCTAAACATGATCCAGAAGCGCAGGCGTTTTCTCTGGGCCAAGGCTAATTTAAAATGGACTGTGGCAAAGTGAAAAACTGTTCTGTGGTCAGACGAATCAAAATTTGAAGTTCTTTTTGGAAAACTGGGACGCCATGTCATCCGGACTAAAGAGGACAAGGACAACCCAAGTTGTTATCAGCACTCCGTTCAGAAGTTCAGAAGCCTGATGGTATGGGGTTGCATGAGTGCGTGTGGCATGGGCAGCTTACACATCTGGAAAGGCACCATCAATGCATCAATGCTGATCCAAGTTCTAGAACAACATATGCTCCCATCCAGACGTCGTCTCTTTCAGGGAAGACCTTGCATTTTCCAACATGACAATGCCAGACCACATACTGCATCAATTACAACATCATGGCTGCGTAGAAGAAGGATCCGGGTACTGAAATGGCCAGCCTGCAGTCCAGATCTTTCACCCATAGAAAACATTTGGCGCATCATAAAGAGGAAGATGCGACAAAGAAGATCTAAGACAGTTGAGCAACTAGAAGCCTGTATTAGACAAGAATGGGACAACATTCCTATTCCTAAACTTGAGCAACTTGTCTCCTCAGTCCCCAGACGTTTGCAGACTGTTATAAAAAGAAGAGGGGATGCCACATAGTGGTAAACATGGCCTTGTCCCAACTTTTTTGAGATGTGTTGATGCCATGAAATTTAAAATCAACTTATTTTTCCCTTAAAATTATACATTTTCTCAGTTTAAAAATTTGATCTGTCATCTATGTTGTATTCTGAATAAAATATTGAAATTTGAAACTTCCACATTGCATTCTGTTTTTATTCACAATTTGTACAGTGTCCCAACTTTTTTGGAATCGGGTTTGTATATGGGGTAGTCCTGTTTTATTTAATAATCTGAGCTATTAGTTGTTTTTGGTTTGTTTCTTTTAGGCGATGTCTTGTTATTTTTGTATTACAGTGAAAATTCAATAAACTTTTTTTTTTTTGCATAAAAAGAAGCAAAATCGAGATTCTGCATTCTGGAGTTCTGAGGATTATGCATTCAGTATGACATCAGTCTCCTCTAAAGTCTTTAGAACTATACAATGTTTACTACTTCCTACAAACTCAACTAAGGATATCTGTATGTTTACTTGGTTTACTTACAATTCCTTCATTTAGAATGCCCTACAATATCAAACAAATAAATGAGCTGTGCAGATTAGGGTTTGTATAATGTATAATATCATCATACAGAAAATATAAATATGATATAAAACAAAACATTTCAAATATATAATACGTGTTATTTAAATTAGTTTAAAATGTCACTCTAAACCATATATAGGGAAGCGCCATATTAAAATGATCATTATAATTTCATGTTATGGCTAGTGACCAATAAATGGCTGATATAATAAAACATTAAAAAAACTTAATTAAAAAAATAATATTCATTTTTTTCTAAATGCTACAGGTGAATTTAGAAATCACAAGAATTTACTAAAGACTACATTTAACAATATTATAAAATTTCAAGCGCTTTCAAAGATTAATCTAAAAGGTCATCTAAATGTAAAAATGGGGGAAATGAGCAAACAATTATTCAGTATCAACGAATGCCGACAAACAAACAAACATCTTTAATATTGGCTGAATCCAATGTTACTCATATTTCATGCATCCCTACTTTAGACAGTGATATGAAAACAGATGGTAATAGTTAGAGTACATTGTGTTTTCTTAATGTTTATGTGTATAAACATTATCATAATGTTACCATAATGGCACAGAAGAAGTCACATATCTTGTGTGCTTTATACACATGCACAACTGCCTATAAAACCACTCAATTAAGCTGAATAAAACATTGTATGGAACAAATGTGATGCACAGAAACTAATGGGTAAATATCCCAGTATGAAGTCATATATTGAGGTACACATCTTATATATGCTGTTAGTAGTGTCCTTTGGACTGAACATATACACCAGCTACAATGTCAAGTGATATCTCACTTAAAATGTCAAGATTAACAGCCTGTGTAGTCCAGTTCATAGGGCACTACCGAGCGACTGGAACGTATCCTGTGATTAACAGTCACCACCAAAGCCAAGCTACAAAACTGTATGATAAAACAATGCACCTATTCTGACATCGCAGTGTTCTCTATATCTCAGGGATAATATGTGACTATCAGTCCCAAGCTATAATGCTAGGAACTAAAAGGAAATACAGAGAGAAAGGAGAAAAAAAAAACAGACAAACAGAAGAGGCATAAGAAGAAACAGAATGAATAAGTTTGGGGATGGGGGAGGGGGGTGGTCAAGACTGTGAAAATTACCACCTTCCTAAGAAATACTACAATCTATTTGAATGTCATAAAAGCCGGTGGGCTTACAATATAAAGAGAGTATAAGCAGAGGCGTGCATTGTGGGGGGAGGGGGGGGGTTGGGGTGTGGGGGGGGGGGTTTGAGCCCCTGTTCGAGTGCCCTTGTAACGCCACTACTCCCCTGCCCCTCTGGAGTTAAAGCTTTTGCATTAACTACAACTACAGTGTTTTTTTGTGAACACTGGTAGGTTAACCTTATTATTTTTTAATTTATAATTTGAACATGCAAAATACATAAACTCTAAACCCCAAATATTGTCATTGCTGAATTTTTTTATCCATACAAAATACTAATTTATCCTCAACCTATACTATTACAAGCAAATAAACATTCTGCCAAAGAGAATTCCTCTTAAAAAGAGCTATTAGCGTAATAGTTTGAACCTATTATTATAACCAAAATTTGTACTCCACCATGCTGAATACATTGCCTTTTCTAACCTTAATAAAGCCCAAATAATCTTCAAGTATTTAGATATATGCAGCAAAACACACAGGCGATTGGTCCCCTGGTTATTGCTCATCAGCGCTTTAAACTGCACTGAAGTATTAAGCAAAAGACACTCTGCTGGTATAATTACCGGCTGTGTGACTGGCAGATCTAGGTTGGGTAAGTGATGCTTAATCCCCTGTTTCCAGTACAGTATTAATCCAGACATGAGGGACTAGTGCTAACATGCTAATGTCAAAGCTGAGGCCAGTTGACAATGGTGGCTAATCTGTAATGAGGTCCAGTATATTCCCCCTTGTGACACTACATCACTTGATAAAGCCTTATGTATCTGACGGTCAGAGGGCAGTATTATGGTATTCACTGCCATAATTATATAGTTGCAGCTATGCAAACAAAACAATAACTAAATGCTAAATGACCACAGCTTACTTAATGAACATAGTTTATGAATAACAGAGATTAAATGCTAAATGAACATATTCTATCTCTAACCTATCCTCTAGTGAAAATGTTTTAGATATACAGTGGGGCAAAAAAGTATTTAGTCAGCCACCAATTGTGCAAGTGAAAAGGTATTTTGCAAGTCAAAAATGGTTAACTTGGCTTAATGTCCTAAAACAACAACCAGGGATTTTCTCACATTTTTCTCTTATCATAAACGCTACCCACTGCAAAGATAAAGGCATCATAATCCAAATGGAAAGACAATATTGTTACATTAAGCATTTTTTTCTCCCATAGAAATTCATTATAAAAAAAATGCTTAACATGAAACTTTGGACTTTGTGTTCTTCTTCTGGGTTCATCTTCTTTCTTGTAGACAGTACAGTATGTTTTATTAATAAAGTTTGTATTGAATTTGGTCTTTTAATATCATTGTCTTAATTAATTAAGCTACATTAAGCATTTTCTTTATAATGATTTTCTATGGGGGTGAAAACGGACCATTATAATTTATCACGTATCATTTATTCAAAGATATTGTGCCCACAAATATTGTCAATAAAGTCGCAACTACTTTAATGGTTAATCAACAGCTTTTTGATAAAGCTCTAATCGGTTTTCTTTTGAAAATTTTTGAAAATTCAAATTCATAATCACCAAAATGCATTTATAAATGAAAAGTGTTGTAGGGTATCAGACCGAATCAGACAATCTAAGATTTGGCCAAAACATGGTTGAAACCTGAGGAGCCCAAATTCCACAGAGGCCCAATACAACAGGATGTTCATAAATCAGATCCTGGCCCCAAGCCTGAACCAACTAGCAGCTTTGAGTAGCTCACAGCATTTAAACAAAAGAACACTTATTGACAATTCCAAGGAGATTGTCAATTTTGGAGCAAGTTATCAAGAATAATGGTCAAAAGAGATGCATAGAGTGACCATCAAATGGAAACATGTGATAGTGATCAAAAGCTCTTCGGATTGACTTTTCCCCCCACCTAAGACAAAGAACAGACTAAAATTCCTTACAGACATTTTAACCTCTCTGGTCTTCACAGAACGTATCCTTACGTCCACAGAATGCCAAAGAAACTTCCTTTCCATGTAAATATGCATCTAAATGACACTAAAAGGACTGGAGCAACTAATCATTTCTATGCCTAACTCCATATTATGTATGTAACCCACATGTGACTTATCAGGTCTTAATCATTTATTGTGTATGTATTGTTAATAACTATTGAATAGCTTAAGGGGTCGTATTCATGTTTGGTATGTGTGAGTTTGAGAATTCATGCTTGAAACGTTTATTCTAATCACTTCGTTGTCAAATGTATCATATTCTTGTTATAGAAATCATGTCCAAAACTATACTGTGCAAAGAGCGGGAAAAACGCAGACCATGTGACCGATAAAAGAACATTTGATTTATGAATGGGGAGGAGGAATATACAACACCCCGAGCAAACACGACATCTAATTGGTCAAAACACCATTTGGGAGGTGTTAAACAGCCCGGTTTAAATACTCGGGACATCACTTTCTTCTTGCTCTTCCTTCTTGCTCTCTTCCTTCTTGCCTTTTCGAGCCTTGTTGTTTTAGTTATAGCTGTGAGCTATGTTTTTTTTTATCATGCTTTTTAGTTTTGAGCGTGCTCTGGCTTACACGCCAGCTCCTCCGAAACCATGAGGAGAAACGCCACCTGGTCTCATCAAACTTCTATTTCTTTACTTTAGTTTATTTTCCTTTGAGAGTTTCGTGTTTTGAGTTAAGTTTGCCTAACGCCGCATCTCCGAAAGAGTGCCGTCTAAACTTCAACTGCAGACCACAGCTCCGCGTCGCCAGCCAACGCCCAACCACTGGCTTCCCAAGACTGAGCTTCCAGCCAATCAGCAAAAGCGGGAAACCCCTTTCGGCAACCAGACAAGGAAGGGAACCCCGCACACAGGAAAGCAAGTACCTCCAGATCCTAGCTGAACTGGTGCATTTAATATAAATTTTAACCTCATTGAGCAAACTCAATGCGAGGGTTAACTAAGTGATTGATGGTTGTTCAGATCTATGCAATTGCACATATTGCTGTAAACTTGGGATTTCACATTTTCATTCTCTTAAACTAATTATTTCCTCACTTTCTCTCTTTCTGCAACTTGTGTGAATGCGTGTGTTAGATTAGTTTATATGTCTTAGATTTATCCAATAAAACCTTATTTATATTGAAAAGAGAAGTATCTCATGTTTTGTGCTCACAAGTTAATGTCTTAAACTGCCGACCTTGTTACCGTGCTAATTAATAGTGTTTTCACTATATTTTGGATATAAATATCCATTGCAGAATTGATGTCATACGTCTCGTTCACTGAATCGCTGGCCGTCTCAGTGATCAGCCGTAAAACAGTGATTCTGTCCAAATTCCCTTACATATTATTGGTGGAGTTCCCTTTAAAATCTTAAATGATTCCCTTTGAGCTAAATTGACCTGTTTCCCTTACAGTGTGAAAGAAAATATTGTCAAAATTGTGATTAAAATGAAAATCAAAATAATGATCAAAAAATTGTGATCGTATTTTTTGTCCATACTGCACAGCCCTAGTTTGAAGTTGCCCAGTCATGTGTGTCCACTGTCCAGTGACAGCAGAACTCTTCTGTCCACATCCAATTCACACAGCTTGGACCTTTCACACGCACAGGTCACACTCTCGTGCACTCTTCAGCTGAATTCACCAAAGTCTGCATGAATTAAAAGTTTAATGGTGTAGAGTCTGGACCAATCAAACACACAATATATATTTTGTTAGCTATATTTAACAAATAATTTCCCATGAGCTGATTCGTTACAATGGTAGGGCTCGACAATAAGCAACATGAAAGAAGCTTGCGACAATTGACAAGTTTGTCACTGGCCGATCGGGCCACTGCTGCGTTGTCACAAAAGTTTATCATTTGCACATGTTTTTAAGCCTAATTTAAAAATTCATGCGATTTTAAATCATTTAAGCAAGATGCGAAAGACAATTCAGTATTTGCATGCTTGTGTGTTCTGTGTGTACAGTGCGCATTCTTGCGCTTGAACGGACAAATACATACAAAAGTATGTCAAAATAATAAATAGTAAATTGCAGTAAATTTGCAGTAAATTTGCAGTTTTAACAATGACTAATCCATATCTAATTTATACAGTGGAGTACAGATGCACCGATCAACTGGCCTTTTTTTGTTTGTTTTATTTCAACCGATTTCTGTTCCGGGTTTGCACACAAACTGCACTGCAATCATTTTCCAAAATCGATTTTGCGTGGAAATATTACAAAGTGTGTAAACGGCAGTGCTGCTTTGTTTACTGCGGTAAGCAAGGAAATGCTGTATCGCTGCTGTTCCATACGCGCCACCTGCTGTCCCCCGTACACTGTTTTTCCTAAAGCATAATTTCATTTATATCTTTGTTCTATACATTCATTTGTGCTATTGCATGTAATTTGTTTATTTGTTCTTATTTACTGACTGTCCACTTGTCTTTAATATTTTATTTACTTTATATTTGTTAGACTAATAGTTTTTGCCATGGTAACAAAATTGGAATCAAGAATTGTAAAATTTAATTGACGTCTAAAATTTTGGTGTCACATAAGCTTATTTATTATAATAAAAGATAGCATGGATCAAAAACAATGATAACAGCAACAATTTTATATTTTGTGTGTGTGTGTATGTGTGTGGCAGGGCCAAAATTTGGTAAAAATTTTAACCACTGGCCCAACCAGGCCAGTAGTGTTGAGCCCTGAATGGGTATTACAATACTTGTTTAAATTATATAAATGTGCATTGCTTATATTTAAACAGTATTACAGCGTTTGCCTTTCTATTATTAGAACAGTTGAACAAGACAGTAAACTAATGAAGACAAAGAATGGGCGCTCTTGCGTGTCTGCACATCGGCTGATAAATAGGACAATATATTGGCCATGACGATATATTGGTCAACCACTACTACCCACACCTTACTAACTGACTTCAACCATTGCTGCATTTGTTAAAATATGTATTCAGCATTGTTTAGATAATGGTTATTTTCAACTGAAAATCAATTAAATACTATTTCAACAAGTAGTTTTTTTTGTTTCTAAAAATGTCGGTTAATAAATGTTAAACGTCGAACAATAGTACCCCTGGGCTGTACTAGCTGCAAGCCTATGATGTATTAGCCTCCCAAGCCGGTGGAGCCTGTCAGAAAGCTAAGAACTTTCAGTATTCATTCTCACCCAGTGAGTGTTGCGTTAATGAAAGCTGAACGCAGTACTGTAGCATTTGCCGAAAGTAGGAGAGCAGGCAGGAACCCCTCCGGGTCTTTACCTCTATTGTTAGAAGAGGGTGAGGCATAGCAGGGGGTTAATGCCAGCGTGGGTAGCTACCGTCCCTGTTAAACCTCGACATCATAAGGAGAGAGAGACAAAGACAGGGACAGAGGGAAGGGGAAAAGAAAGGTGTACTGTAGCATATATTTTTAGGCATACTTAAGATGAGAATATTAGTAACACAAACATCTAATGCCAAATATGCCATTGCATTAAGGTCTAAATGAGTCATCAATAGATATGTTAATAAATCTAAAACCTTCTGGACTGATGATCCCAATCCCAACGATCCAAACAAAATGAAGAAATTTGCTGCCAGTACAGAATGCAAGGCCTTCGAGTCAGAGTCAGACCCACAACCCTTAAAGGGTTAGTTCACCCAAAAATGAAAATTAGCCTATAAATTACTCACCTCAATGCATCCTAAGTGTATATGACTTTCTTCATTCAGACGAATCCAGTCGGAGTTATATCTAAAAAAATTTCTTTGATCTTTCAAGCTGTTTAATGCCAGTCAACGAGTGCTGAATTGCTTTAGTCCAAAAGAAGTGAAATAAAAAGCACCCATCCATAAAAAAAGTGTCTCACACGGCTCCGGGGGGTGAACAAAGTCCTCCTGTAGCGAATCAATGCATTTTTGTAAGAAAAATAACCATATTTAAAACTTAATAATCAATTGAATCTAGCTTGCGCTCACTGTTGTAAACGGAAGCAGCTCCGGGCTGATGACGTATGAGGTCGGCTTTGCGCATGCACCGCTCAGAAGTGACGCATGCGGAAATGCAGCGGAGAGATCAAAACAAAACAACGGTCACGAATTAGAAGTACAAAATGAGGATTTGTAAAGAAGGATGTCAGAGGATTTCGATATAAGCCAAGAGGAGACTGGTTTTCCTTTGCTGAAGTAAGGAAACTTTGCTTCCTTTGCTCCTGTTAACTAGGGGTGCTCCGATCAGGATTTTTGAGGCCGATCACAGAAAGCAGAATCTGCCGATCCGATCACCGATACCGATCTTTTTAAAGCCTTCTTTTTATCATGTAGAATTATTTATAGTGATGATCCAATCAAGATTTTTAGACATTTATTAAGGGCCTGAATTTCATTTTTGAAAATTAATTCCTATCTTAGGTGACTCTTGTGAGAGGATTTTTTTTTTTCATTTGAGGGGTGGAGGGGAGGTATTTTTTTAGACATTTTTCAAAAATATATATTTATCTCACCTAAATGTTTGATCATGCACTGTATTTTTGTTTTTACAATCGTGTAATTGTTGCACAATAGCTTACACAGTGCAAGCCTGATTTTGTGAGCTGTATGTGAGGATCACACATACTCCATTTGCAGTGCGTATGTAGTCCATGTGTGGTACAGAAGCAGCAGTCTGCTCCTGATCTGTGGCTGTTTACCACAAACACAACATTTATCCATTATTTTGATTTTAAATCCAAACATTGTTACTTAAAATGCTTTTTCAACATTGTGATTCTTTTTTTTTTACACAGTACAGTAATACAATCTTTCATCAATTATTCAATGCTTTTTACTTTTGCCTTTACTTCTAGATTTATATATTAAGTTGCTAAAGCAAAACAATTCAACTACTTTTCTTACGTTATCACAAACATTCTGAATTAAAACTTCCACTGACAGAAACAGTCAGCTCTACTGCCTTTTCCTGAGGTTCATAAAGAACTTTAAAATGATTGCCTTGATTCTCTAAAAGAGCTTTTTACCTTTAAACCTAGCCAAATAGCCATAGCCTATGTGTTGAATGTGAAACACAGTACACTTTAATTATATGCATCTATGGTGTAATTACTACATTTTTGTGTCAATGCATGTTCATATTTACCGCAAACAATGCGCTGTTACTTTAATTCAGTGCGTGCAGCGCAGCAAAAATAGACTCGGTGCTGAAACGATCTCTGCACTGCTGCAGACGCACCGCTCCTAAACGCACTGCCAGACCGCAACTGTGTGTGCAGTGTGAACGCTTTAATCCGTTAACATGAGCGCGAAAAAATACGTCTGGTGTTATGTGTGTGCGCTGCGAGTGTGCATGAGTGCACGGTCTCCAGGAAAGCGCACAAGCGTTGAATGCTTTAAACACTGGCAAGAATTAAAAAGAAAAAATGCAATTTATAAACTTTAGTGACGATGCGACACTGCCTCAATAGTGCAAGTGACAATTCCTGTGTCAACTGTGCAGTGTGCAGCTCACTTATAGTGCAGACGCGATGTGATTTGAAGCCATTTGCATTCTGAGAGAAAAAGAGAGCGCATGCGGTGATTCACTCATGCTGTTTGTGAAATTGTCTCACAGAAACTTTTTCAAATTACTTTATAAGTTATTTACTGAAGAAATATGAATTGTACCTCACCTAAAGCATGAGACACTTTTTTTATGGATGGGCGCTTTTTATTTCACTTCTTTTGGACCGAAGCAATGCAAAACCCGCTGACTGACATTAAACAGCTTGAAAGATCAAAGACAGTTTTTATATAACTCCGACTGGATTCGTCTGAAAGAAGAAAGTCATATACACCTAGGATGCATTAAGGGTGAGTAATTTATGGGCTAATTTTCATTTTTGGGTGAACTAACCATTTAATATCTGTTATGGAATATTAATCTGCTAATGGAAATTCCTAAAATATGGACAGCCAATAGCCATACATATTAATTAAAAGGTCATGAGAGAAAAGGTGGCCAAATAATAAGGCATTTTAATTCAGTGGCATTTTTTAATAAAGTAGGCGGTGTCAGGTTTTGCATTTCAGAGATATTTTTGCATAATAACGAGATTCTAGAAGAGGTCACAACAACTTCAGGCTAATTCACCTATGGCAGACTGACATATCAAACACACACACACACACACACCATTTTCTAACACATAAATACTGCATGTTCATAGTTGCCATTTAGCACTTGCTTTTCACAACTTACTGTTAACCACTTGCTGAGATAATGCGCCTGAAGCAACCTGGGGTGTCTTACTTGATTGCACATTGGTGATAGAGCAGGTCTGCGATTTCTGTAACCCAAACTTAGATTTGTGTTGTAATAAAAAAAAAATCGTATTCACTAATGCACAGGCACCAAGCTAAACATTACATATTATACCTCCATAACACACATGTTGTTTTTAAATATATACACATTTAGTATTAGTCAGTGTTCAAAGTGGGGCGTAACTTGCCAGTATGGATACTGGCAATCCTGCAAATCAAATGCTACTCTCTTTGTACCTGCCCAAATGGTGTGCCCTGTTACTTTCACTAGACACAGACTGTTAGTATCACAAGCACAAGTTTAAACTATCAGCATTAAATTTAGTGAATACTGTACCTTAATCTGTTGAAGAACCCTCAATTCATAAAGGAATGGGCCATTTGATCGACATAGTAAACCACCAATCACACTTCGCCTGATTTTATGTGATGTTCAGTGATGGGCAATAGTAGCAAACATATCTTGTTTACTTCCAACTATCTGCAGCAAACAAATTGTCTAAAATCTAAAAAAATATTAACTGTCGTGAGTATACATCAGTTTACCTCAGCAAGCAAATAGAGAGCAATATACATTAAGTAGACAAATTGTACCAATTAATCACGTTCTTTTGGAGATTACTTGTATAATGTGCTGAAGCCTGCTTCTAAATATGCATAAACATATTTGCCCTTAGTGTGGTGAGTTTTAATGCATAAAATTCCCCTTTAAGGAAAGACATATAAATGTTTAAATTAACTACTACATTATGTACATATGCAAATAAACGTATAATTTGTATGTGTGGTTTCTGTATCCTGTGTGGACAAAATTTCTGAGAAAAAAATCTTTTGAAAAGGGGGCCCTGCAAAGGTAAAATAAGATTTTAATTTGCAAAAGGGATACAAACTAAAATTAAAAGGAAAAGCAATATCAACAAATAATATAAGCTATATATGCAAATAAGGGGAGTGCCCTGGTATTTTCGCCTATAACGTCTAGAAGACTAAATTATTTATTTAGTGTTCAATTATAATTACTACAGTATGAAACACATAGTCTTGTGTCTCCCGCTCTCGTCTGGTATAATCATAAAACTTAAATCAAAAGCATGGCACTTAAACTCCCGACCAACTCTCTTCATGTTACCAGAGGAGTGAATAGCCTAATGCACAGATGTGTCGCAGAACACTCACACACACTAACGGGGAATCGGAGAACAACACATGAAGAACACTGGATTCGAGCAGCTGGTGAGGTGGTCTGTATTCGAGAAAATCCCGTGAAATTTACATATAATGCCCAGACGTGCAGGTGACCCGGTCGTGCGCGAGACCGTGGGCATATTTCTCGGTGAAATCCCCTCACACTCATTCAGACCCGTCTGCTGTTTTCTCGAACATAACTCGTAGAAATATATAACACAATTAAAGAGTAAAAGACCGTAAAGGTCGCATTCAGTCAGTCAAGTTCACAAGCAGCGGGTAATTGGTGTCTCGTGACCAGTCGATAATGTCAAGAATGATCTGCGCGCGGTGACGGCGGGAAAGCTCGCCTATAAAACAAGAAAGTCTGATGGATGGATGGATGGAGGATGGATGGGAACCAAAGCCTTTTATCGGCTGCCTGTTTGTGGATGTCTGAGCTGGGAGAGCCTCGGATCAGTTACACAGATGTGCTGCGCAGGAAAAAATGACCGAGCTTCTTCTCAGCCGCCTAATAACGGGCTCTCTGTTTCTTAACGGTTTCCTTAAAGAAAAGGGATGCGTTCATTACACAACCTACCGCAGTCATTCGTTTGAGAAACTGAATTCACGTCTGTAGTCAGCGTATACGAGCAAACACACGCAGTTATGGATAACCGGTTATGTTTACCGGGGTCCTGCTGCTTACCTTCGTCAATGCTGAGCATGATTCAGTGTAAAATCCCCGGATAGACAATTGAATCTCTGGTAGATATGTGGGAAAAGGCTCCAACACCGAATCCTGGCGTTTATCCTTCAGAAAGCAGAGCGCCTCGGTCAGAGACACGGTGGCTCCGGTAAGGCGGCGGGAGCGCGGTGCTCGGTTACCGGGAAACGCTCGAGAGCGGATGCTGAGTGAAAAGGGATGCGGCAGCTCATACACACCAGCACACTCGCACGCAGAGGGAGCGTCGTATTCTGAAAGGTTAGGATTCAAATTCAAGTATTCACGATATTTTCACTGTCTGACACGTTCGGCATCACCGGGACGTACCATTCAGCGCTCGTGAGAAAGGGTGTGTGGCAGCAGCATCGGGGAACGGGTGGCGTGGGGTGACTAGAGCGCGCGCCGAGGAAACATCCACATTCCACAGAGTGTGACTGATTTCCTAATAACATCACTGCTGCCCTGGATAAACTGCCAATAATCGTTTAGGAATATGCTTTGCGGCCTAGTTAGATATACATCTACAATAATACACATGTTATTGGAAAAGTACCTCTAGCTATTTTAAAAACATATTGTAGTTATTGAGAGAGAGAGATTTTCTTCATGCATTTCGGTGTGCTTGAGCTGTTACTATAAGGGCCCTTGCTTTTCTCACAGTTCGGGCCCAGTCAGGGACCAAATATCCCCACAAGCATAGTAAAACCCAAATTCTACTCCAATGTGGGTACCAGCCAATGCACAACAAAAATGATTAATATACATACTACGTAATGATTTGAATAAAAATGCAAAACTGCAGAACGGTTTGAAGTCAGGTCAGGGAACAAAAAATATAATTAGCTTTGTAAGAACAATGTCAATACAAAGTCTCCACCATAAAACAAACAAGTGTGCATGTGTGTGTGTGTATTCAATTTCGTACCTGTACATGAATAATTGGAATTTGATTATATTAGTGTGTGTGTGTGTGTGTGTGTGTGTGTTTGCACTGGGGGATCAATATGCTCTAAGACTTAATGGAAACAAATCTGTTGTGTTTGGACATCAATACGTATATCAATGACTCAATGGGAGCATACAGTGATCAGCCAAGGTCAAAGTAAATCATATACATACAGTAAACGCATTTTCCAACGTGTTGCATCTTTCACAAGGTTCTAAATGCATCATTACACAAACACTCTGAAGCCAACAGTAATATCCCTCAAGCCTCATTCACACCACTAATGACAGCAACAAAGTGACCTAAGCTCATTAATGTTCAATAAAAACTGATTTGATATAACAGAATAACATAAACCTCATTATCGACACCTAAAATGTTGTTCTAGACTGTAACTATTACTAGGGCACCAGTTATTATGACTGGTGCATTGCATTGTTGGTGGTGTTAACAGGACTTTATACTGGCATGCAGTGTTACACATTAATGTACTGTAGAGGACCTACAGAGTCTGTTTCAGACCATTTCTGTACTCTAAGATACCCATTAGTGTTAATTTGCGGACATGTCATTCATTTAAAAAATCTAAAATTATTGTCTACACTAAATATTTGTATTTCTGATCTTTTATCTTTTTGATAACATATGTAAAAATGCATTTTTATGCTAATATTCAGCTGCTTGAATGTGTTAAAATGCAGTGTCATTATGTTAAGGCATAATGGGGTTGTTGGGTCATCCTCCAGTATTTCCTAGAAATGGCCCTGCCTACAGCATACACAAGTGCTCTGGGTACCTGCTGGACCATCTCAAAACTTCACTCCTCTTCTTCAGATGGTCATGAAAAGAAAAATGTATGCATTTATCTATTTGAAAAGTGATCTAACAACAAGCCTACAGTTATTTTCATGTTATTGTCGATAACCAATAAATTAACAATATTATATACAGTGGGGCAAAAAAGTATTTAGTCAGCCACCAATTGTGCAAGTTCTCCCACTTAAAAAGATGAGAGAGGCCTGTAATTTTCATCATAGGTATACCTCAACTATGAGAGACAAAATGAGAAAAAAAAATCCAGAAACTTGGTAAGAAAGAAAAAAGAAAAATACTTTAAGTAAAAAGTGAATTTATGCATCATAACATTACAATGTACAATAAGAAAGATGGATAAATATTCCTTTCTCATAAAGGGGTCATGAACTGAGAAATCAAAAATGACATATTCATTGTCATTTTACTATAAAAACCTAAACTCAAAACTTTCTCGTTAGTCTAAAAACAGCTTATCTTGAAGCCAATCTGCCAAAACGGCAGGTTTTGGAATGAGCCACTTTATTAAGTAATAGTGTGGCTAAACCCCGCCTCCTCAGAAGAAGATCAATGCCTGCTTCTACATCACTGCCTGTTTAGCCCCGCCCATCGATTCGTGCACATAGTTTGAATAAAGAGAGAAGAAAACGCATACCTACGCAGTAATCAAACGATAAAAATGGCCCTGAAGACAGCCATTTTGCATCGCCTTCCTTCTGATCCCAACTTTATATGCCTGCTTCTACATCACTGCCTGTTTAGCCCCGCCCACCGATTCACGCTTGTAGTGTAAATAACGAGAGAGGCAAACGCAGATCTACATAGAAATCAAACGATAAAAATGGCTCAGAAGACAGCAAGACACTGCAGTGCCAAGTTGTGGAAAAACACAGTCTTTGCATTGCCTTTCTTCTGATCCCAACATTAGGAAAGAGTGGATGAACTTTATATTTAAAGGGTCATATAAAGTGAAAAACATACATGAATGTGCTATTGCACCTCTGAGAACTTTTAAGGCTTAATCTGTGGCGTTTATATAAGCCTTTTGACGGGTTGTGTCACAGAGCTGTAAAAACGGTTATGCTCACTAAGTGAATGAATCGCGTTTGTGCCGAACTCTTACAAAGCAAAAACAAACTCTCTCCTTCGATCCATGAATGTGTCTCTCAGTTAATGTATGCGATCTCACAGTCTGAAGCATCTGTCATAGCAAATCAACACATGCTGTTGTGAATAATTAAGCGAAGCGTCTTCTCATAGGATAAGAACATGCAGTCTCATGAATAATTTAATAGACACCAACGATTGTTATCGATATACTATAGTCCATTGCCACATCACAAATTGTGACGTCAACACGATGTAGATTTTAAACCCGGAAGATGAAAATAGTGCAAAAAAGCTTAAAATTAACCAGTTTTCTCTAACAGTTAAAATTATCGGTTGCTAACATTGTCTTCTATGATGTGCAACACAAACACCTCTGCTAAAATCTCAGAAAAAGTAGACTGGGGTTTCATGACCCTTTAAAGAAGATCCAGACAGCGTCAGTAAGAACTTGGTCCTTTGTTCACTTCATTTTACCATGGATTTGTTTACAAACAAAGCACAATTTGATGCAGGATTTTCAGAAAGATTGAAACTATAAGACAATTCTGTGGCGACTATATTGGATCTGACAGTAATGTCGCACCACACAAGGGTGAGTAACTGTTTTTATTACGTGGTCACTATTGCTTTGTCTGTTATTACAGATCGTTTGATATGACTGAGTATTTATGTATTTTTAACCTAAATCACAGCATCTGTGAAGGATGTAGACTGTCAAACATACACAACTGTTAGCCAATCATAGCAGTGGCCGTTTACTTCTGAGTCTACAATCCGCCACGCCTATTCAATCAGAGCGTTCTGATGAGGGGGGTCAAAACAGAACAGAAAATAGCCTATTACTTCTAAATTATGTTTTTTTGATGTAGAAATATTGATAACATTATAAGTGAACCTCAGAGAACAGTATTAACATTTTTTTTTAAAGGCAGTTCAAGACCCCTTTAAAGCATTCAAACTTTGCTATAATTATCATTATCCCTTCAAAGGAATAGTTCACCCAAAAATGAAATTTTCTTTTGCTTGTGAAGCAGATAAAAACATCACAATATTCCACAAGAAATCCACATGACCCCAGTCCATCAGTTAACATCTTGTGAAGTGAAAAGCTAGTTTGTAAGAAAGAAATCCATTATTAAGATGTTTTAACTTTAAATCATCACTTCTGGCTAAAACATCCATATGTCCATATTCTATATTCTCCCATGTTGTCCTCTCACATCGTTAGGACTAGTTTGAAGTGAAAATTTTTATTACAAACACACAGCAGAATTGTGTGGATTACTTGTGTTTTTTCATTTTGTTTTGAGGGTGAGTACATTTTCAGCAAATTTTCATTTTTGGCCGAAGTATTCCATGAAGTTAGATGATAAGAAGTCAAGTCACCTTTATATAGTGCTTTTAACAGTACAGATTGTGTCAAAGCAACTGTACAGCATTAATTAGGAAAATATTGTGTCAATAATGCAGAAGGATAATAGTAAACACACAATTTTCAGTTAAAGGCAGTTCATCATTGAATTCAGTGATGTCATCATCCAGCTCAGTTAAGTTTAAATAGTGTCTGTGCAATCAAGTCGACGATATCGCTGGAAATTAAGTGTCCCCAACTAAGCAAGCCAGAGGCAAGGCGACAGCGGCAAGGAACCAAAACTCCATTGGTGACAGAATGGAGAAAAAAACCTTGGGAGAAACCAGGCTCAGTCGGGGGGCCAGTTCTCCTCTGACCAGACGAAACCAGCAGTTAAATTCCAGGCTGCAGCAAAGTCACATTGTGCAGAGGACTCAACTGGTTCCTGTGATCTTGTCCCGGTGGCCGTCTAGGAGACAAGGTCCTCACTGGGGATCTGTCTTTGTGGCTCATCTAGTTGTCCTGATCTCAGCTGACATTCAGGGCTGTAGAGGTCCTCTCTAGGTGCTGATCCACCATCTGATCTGGATACAGACTGGATCTGGTGGCTACGGTGACCTCGGAATAAGAAATAAACAGACTAATATTAGTGTAGATGCCATTCTTCTAACGATGTAGCAAGTACATCGGGTGTTATGGGAAGTGTTCCCGGTTCCGGTTGTCCTAATTAATGCAGCCTAAAAATCCTTTAACGGATTTGAATATTAGAAATGTGTTAGTGTGTTATGTGTAAGCCAGGTTAAAGAGATGGGTCTTTAATCTAGATTTAAACTGACAGGGTGTGTCTGCCTCCCGAACAATGTTAGGTAGGTTATTCCAGAGTTTGGGCGCTAAAAAGGAGAAGGATCTGCCGCCCACAGTTGATTTTGATATTCTAGGTATTATCAAATTACCAGAGTTTTGAGAACGCAGTGGACGTGGAGGACTATAATGCAATAAGAGCTTGCTCAAATACTGAGGTGCTAAACCATTCAGGGCTTTATAAGTAATAAGCAAGATTTTAAAATCTATACGATGTTTAATAGGGAGCTAGTGCAGTGTTGATAGAACCGGGCTAATATGGTCATACTTCCTGGTTCTAGTAAGAACTCTAGCTGCTGCATTTTGGACCAGCTAGAGTTTGTTTATTAAGCGTGCAGAACAACCATCCAATAAAGTGTTACAGTAATCTAACCTTGAGGTCATAAACGCATGGATTAACATTTCTGCATTTGACATTGAGAGCATAGGTCGTAATTTAGATATATTTTTTAGATGGAAAAATGCAGTTTTACAAATGCTAGAAACGTGGCTTTCAAAGGAAAGATTGCTATCAAATAGCACACCTAGGTTCCTAACGGATGACGCAGAATTGACAGAGCAGCCATCAAGTGTTAGAGAGTGTTCTAGGTTATTACGTGCTGAGTTTTTTGGTCCTATAATTAACACCTGTTTTTTCAGAATTTAGCAGTAAGAAATTACTCGTCATCCAGTTTTAATATCGACTATACATTTCTTTAGTTTTTCAAATTGGTATGTTTTGCCGGGCCGCAAAGAAATATAGAGTTGAGTATCATCAGCATAACAGTGTAAGCTAACACCATGTTTCCTGATGATATCTCCCAAAGGTAACATGTAAAGTGTGAAAAGTAACGGCCCTAGTACTGGGACTTGCGGTACTCCATACTGCACTTGTGATCGATATGATACCTCTTCATTCACTGCTACGAATTGATGGCGGTCAGATAAGTAAGAGTTGACCGTGCCAATGCACTTCCATTAATGCCAACAAAGTTTTCTAGTCTATTCAAAAGAATGTTGAGGTCAATAGTGTCGAAAGCAGCACTAAGATCCAATAGCACTAATAGAGAGATACAACCACGATCAGATGATAAGAGCAGGTCATTTGTAACTAATGAGAGCAGTCTCAGTACTATGATACGGTCTAAATCCTGACTGAAAATCCTCACAGATACCATTTTACTCTAAGAAGGATATAATTGTGAGGATACTACCTTTTCTAGTATCTTGGACAGAAAAGGTAGATTTGAGATCGGTCTGTAATTAACTAGTTCTTTGGGGTCAAGTTGTGGTTTTTGTGATGAGAGGCTTAATAACAGCCAATTTGAAAGTTTTGGGGACATATCCTAATGGCAATGACGAATTAATAATAGTCAGAAAAGGATCTATGACTTCTGGAATCACCTCTTTTAGGAGCATAGATGGAATAGGGTCTAACATACATGTTGTTGGTTTAGAGGATTTAACAAGTTTACACAATTCTTCTTCTCCTATAGTAATGAATGAGTGGAATTGTTCCTCAGGGGATCTATAGCACACTATCTGATGCGTTACTGTAGCTGACGGCTGCATGGTTACAATTTTCTCTCTAAAAGTATCGATATTGGAAGTAAAATAGTTCATAAAGTCATTACTGCTGTGCTGTGGGGAAATGTCAACACTTGTTGATGCTTTATTTTTCGTTAATTTAGTCACTGTATTGAATAAATACCTGGGGTTATGTTTGTTTTCTTCTAAAAGAGACTAAAAGTAATCAGATCTAGCAGTTTTTAATGCTTTTCTCTAGGATAGGGTACTTTCCCGCCAAGCAATACGAAATACCTCTAGTTTTGTTTTCCTCCGGCTGCCCTCCATTTTACGGGCTGCTCTCTTTAAGGTGCGAGTGTGCTCATTATACCACGGTGTCAGATTGTTTTCCTTAATCTTCCTTAAGTGTAAAGGAGCAACCGTATCTAAAATGCTAGAAAAGAGTTTACTTTAAGGGTTGACTTTACATCATCAAGTTGTTCTGAGGTATTGGATATGCTAAGGAATTTAGATAAATCAGGAAGATTACTTACAAAGCAGTCTTTTGTGGTAGAAGTGATGGTTCTACCATACTTGTAACAAGGAGTAGAATTTACAGTTTTAGCTATATGAAGTTTGCAAGTTTGCACATAATGATCTGAGATATCATCGCTTGGCTGCATAATTTCAACACCATCGACATCAATTCCATGTGACAGTATGACAGTATGAGTATGATTTCGACAATGAGTAGGTCCTGACACGTGTTGTCTAACCCCAATAGAGTTCAGAATGTCTATGAATGCTGATCCCAATGCATCTTTTTCATTATCAACATGGATATTAAAATCACCAACAATTAAAACTTTATCTGCAGGCAGCACTGTCTCGGATATAAAATCAGCAAATTATTTAATGAAGTCTGTATGTTGCCCTGGTGGCCTGTATACAGTAACCAGTACAAACATCACAGGGGATTTATCATTAATACTTGTTTCTCTGGATAATGTTATATGAAGCACCATTACTTCAAACGAATTATACTTGAAGCCCGCCCTCTGAGAAATACTGAAAATATTATTATAAATTGTAGCAACACTTCCCCCTTTACCTTTTGGACATGGCTCATATTTATAACAGTAATCTTGGGGAGTAGACTCGTTTAAATTAATGAAATCATCAAGTTTTAGCCAGGTTTCTGTCAAACAGATTACATCTAGTTTATGATCAGTGATCATATCATTTACAAAAAATGCTTTTGTAGAAAGGGACCTGATATTCAATAAGCCAAGCTTTATCATTTGTTTATCCGTATTACATATGTTTTTTATTTGTTGAACATCAATTAAATTGTTACTCTTAAATTGGTTTGGACGTTTTTTGTATTTCCTAGTTCGGGAACAGACACAGTCTCTATAGTGTGATATCTAGTTGAAAGAGTCTCTATGTGCTGAGAATTAACTGATTTCTGTGACGTGAGGCGGCTAGCAGACGGTCGGTTTAGCCAGTCAGTAAAATATTATATGTTATTTAATTAATGTAATAATTAATTGATAATAATTGTTTAAATTAATTTAATAATGATACTTTTGACTTTTAATTCAATTTCTTAAAAACGGTTTAAAAAAGCTTTTTGTTTTTGTGAAAACCTGTATCTGAATTCTTTATGCTCTGTGTTGATTATGGTTTCACTAACAATAAACATACATTTGCATAAAGCATCCATATCTGTCCATGCCCATGTTGATAAACCTTGAAAAGTATTAATTTAAGGTACATTTAGAACAGATAAAAATGTGCTATTACTTTGCTAATTAAATATTAAATATTTTAATCGACTGACAGCCCTAATATATATATATATATA
>NW_015505768.1:284960-307686 GCF_001515645.1 Sinocyclocheilus grahami | reverse complement strand
CTAAGATCCAATAGCACTAATAGAGAGATACAACCACGATCAGATGATAAGAGCAGGTCATTTGTAACTAATGAGAGCAGTCTCAGTACTATGATACGGTCTAAATCCTGACTGAAAATCCTCACAGATACCATTTTACTCTAAGAAGGATATAATTGTGAGGATACTACCTTTTCTAGTATCTTGGACAGAAAAGGTAGATTTGAGATCGGTCTGTAATTAACTAGTTCTTTGGGGTCAAGTTGTGGTTTTTGTGATGAGAGGCTTAATAACAGCCAATTTGAAAGTTTTGGGGACATATCCTAATGGCAATGACGAATTAATAATAGTCAGAAAAGGATCTATGACTTCTGGAATCACCTCTTTTAGGAGCATAGATGGAATAGGGTCTAACATACATGTTGTTGGTTTAGAGGATTTAACAAGTTTACACAATTCTTCTTCTCCTATAGTAATGAATGAGTGGAATTGTTCCTCAGGGGATCTATAGCACACTATCTGATGCGTTACTGTAGCTGACGGCTGCATGGTTACAATTTTCTCTCTAAAAGTATCGATATTGGAAGTAAAATAGTTCATAAAGTCATTACTGCTGTGCTGTGGGGAAATGTCAACACTTGTTGATGCTTTATTTTTCGTTAATTTAGTCACTGTATTGAATAAATACCTGGGGTTATGTTTGTTTTCTTCTAAAAGAGACTAAAAGTAATCAGATCTAGCAGTTTTTAATGCTTTTCTCTAGGATAGGGTACTTTCCCGCCAAGCAATACGAAATACCTCTAGTTTTGTTTTCCTCCGGCTGCCCTCCATTTTACGGGCTGCTCTCTTTAAGGTGCGAGTGTGCTCATTATACCACGGTGTCAGATTGTTTTCCTTAATCTTCCTTAAGTGTAAAGGAGCAACCGTATCTAAAATGCTAGAAAAGAGTTTACTTTAAGGGTTGACTTTACATCATCAAGTTGTTCTGAGGTATTGGATATGCTAAGGAATTTAGATAAATCAGGAAGATTACTTACAAAGCAGTCTTTTGTGGTAGAAGTGATGGTTCTACCATACTTGTAACAAGGAGTAGAATTTACAGTTTTAGCTATATGAAGTTTGCACAAGACTACACGTGTTGTCTAACCCCAATAGAGTTCAGAATGTCTATGAATGCTGATCCCAATGCATCTTTTTCATTATCAACATGGATATTAAAATCACCAACAATTAAAACTTTATCTGCAGCCAGCACTAACTTGGATAGAAAATCAGCAAATTCTTTCATAAAGTCTGTATGGTGCCCTGGTGGCCTGTATACAATAGCCAGTACAAACATCACAGGGGATTTATCATTAACACTTGTTTCTCTGGATAATGTTGTATGAAGCACCATTACTTCAAACAAGTTATACTTGAAAATGTGCTGAGAATTAACTGATTTCTATGACGTGAGGCAGCTAGCAGACGGTCAGTTTAGCCAGTCTGTCTGCTTCCTGACCTGGGCCCCAGTTAGTCAAGTACAAACTCTAAGACTATGTGCCATATTTCTAGAGAGATAAGTGGCACCAACCCAGGAGGGATGAAAACCATCTCTTTTCAACAGGTCAGGTCTGCCTCAAAAACTCATCCAATTGTCTATGAAATCTATGTTATTTTGCGGGCACCACTTAGACATCCAGCCATTGAGTGATGACAGTCTGTTATGTATCTCATCACCACGGTAAGCAGGGAGGGGACCAGAGCATATTACAGTGTCTGACATCGTACTTGCAAGTTCACACACCTCTTTAATGTTATTTTTAGTGATCTCCGACTGGCAAAGTCAAACATCATTAGCGCCGGCGTGAATAACAATCTTACTGAATTTACGTTTAGCATTAGCCAGCACTTTTAAATTTGCCAAGATATCAGGTGCTCTGGCTCCCGGTAAACATTGGACTATGGTGGCTGGTGTCTCTATTTTCAAGTTCCGTACAATAGAATCACCAATAACTAGAGTGCTTTGATCAGGTTTCTCAGAGGGTGCGTCACTGAGTGGGGAGAACCTGTTTGATGTTTTGATTGGAATAGAAGAGCAGTGTTTTGACCCGCGACTATGCCACCTCACAGTCACCCAGTTGCCCTGCTGCAGAGGCATTGTAACCGGAGCCGAACAATGTACAGGGCTCCCTGAGCTAGTCGCATTCCAAAGCCGTATCTAGAGCCCTCACATTCTTACTATCCTCAATTAAAGTTTGGATGTGTGTCTCTAATTCGGAAATCTTCTCTGTCAGCCTAACTATTTCCCTGCATTTATAACATGTGAATCCCTCGTCACTGACAGAGAGAGCTGAACTATACATGTGGCAAGCAGTACAAACAACAATAGCAGGAGAAAAAGCCATTACTCACGGTGATTGAATAATGATTCTGACTTACCACTTTTGTTTGATGAACTCATGAAAAAACGGAGCGAGAGAGAAAAGAAACGGAGCGAGAGAAAAAAAGAAAACAGCAATAGTTTGAATGGAAACACGAATGACAAGCTAACCGACTAACGAATGCTAACGCACTGCACCAAATAATTCTTAAAGGGGTCATAGGATGCTCATTTTCCACAAGTTGATATGACTCTTTAGGGTCTTAATGAAAGTCTGTAACATAGTTTGGTTAAAATTTCTCAATGGTAGTGTAAAAACAATTTTTTTACCCTGTCAAAAACAGCTCTTCTCAGAGCAAGCAGTTTTGTAGCATTTTCCTTTAAATGTTAATGAGCTATGCTGACCCCGCCCCTCTCTTCCGAGCTGCTCTCAGAGAGACTGTTTACTTTAGCCGCATTCATCATGAAACTTGCTAATTAGCACATTATTAGGAAAGGCGATTTGCAAAGATTCATTAAAAAACCTTATACTCACTTCTTCTGTAGGTGAAGCTGGATCACGAATGATTCGTGCGAACATAGACGCATTTAGGTAGATTGGGGAAACACTCCCTTCAGAAACAAAGGTAATCCACTGCATCTTCAGCAGCTCAGATGTCGGGAGTAAATGACGACTGCTATGTTCATTATTACATCCAACAACAGAACACCTCAATCGTTTAGGAGTCATTCTTATCTACATCTGCTCCGGCGGTGAAACAATGGTGGACTGATGACTGCTCAACTCAGGGCGGGTCTAAGTTAAGACGCCAGTTCAGTCTGTGCTGAAACGATACTGTCAATCAAACTATCGTGGGAGGGGCCTGTTTTTGTGATGTCACACAGACAGGCATCTGAGATTGGCTCGATTTGAGAAAGGGGTAAAGATTTGAGCAGATTAAATAAAAAACACTGGGTGGATTTTTATCATTTTAGGGTGGTTGTGTACACACACTGCCAACACACATTTCAGTTCAAACAACTTGTAAAAGTGCATGTAGCATCATATGACCCCTTTAACAAAATAATTCTTAGACAGAAATCAATAATTTATAAACGACTAAAGGATCACTATTCAACAGTAGCATCAGCTGAGGCATCGAGAGAGAGGCAGCATCTCTTCTGCTTTCCTTTGTTTCCATTGAGCTCTTAAAGTGTTCCATGAATATGAAGAAGGTAACAACAAAATACACATTAAAAGGCACATCAGGGGAAGCAGTGAGATTGGCTAATTGTTCTTTTAATTTGATAATGCCTGTCAATCATGTTTGCATGCTTTTATTAAATAGTGTTAACGAAAGTTACACTATTAATAAATATGGTTACTTATTGACAGGTGCAAGATAAATGCTGTGCCAAGCCTTCAAACCAGGAACCATGTAAACATAAAACATGAATAAATAAATAAACAACACTTACAGAATCCATAAAGAGGCATTTTCTGCGATTTTCAAGTTGTTAACACCTTGTGATGCCTTTTACTTGCCTCTTATTTGTGACTGGATGCCTTTGACCACATTTGAAGAATATGCAAGGTAATTTTAACCCATGTTTAAGCAAGTGCTTAAACATGGGTTAAATGCATTTAGCAGTAACGCATACATGTGCCCCTTAATATGCCCTCTGAAGTAAAAATGTGTATGTGCAAGATGTTCAATGTTTATTGTGTTTTTCCCCAATGTGTATGTATGTGTGTGTATGCTGGCTAAATGGTCTAGGGGGAATAAGTTAACATTAGCATCTAAAAGAGTGAATCTGCAGCACTCTGAACACTTAGATCCATTATTTATGACAGGAAAATAACAGATGATTAGACTTCAGCCTGAAGATTATAAGGCTGTGTGTGTGTGTGTGTGTGTGTGTGATGGCTTGTACTCTGACAACATGTAGCTGGTCTCTTAACTGATTTTATAGATCTGCACCTGTTACTCTCTGATCTGCCAGTCGGTTTCTTGGGAGTGTTTATCTGTGTGGGGCTTGAGTGTGTGCAAGTGTCCATATAATGAGAAAGACATCCATTTTTGGTTCTGGCCATGAGTCTCATCTTTGTTAGTATCTCTGTAGCAGTAAACAGCCATAATGATCCAAAGCCATTCTTGATGCAATGTCAACAGATAAGTTCAGAGTGGCATACTACTTTTACTACAATATACAAATTATACAATTCACTCTATCTATTTTTTAAAAGCATATTATTGATGTTAATGTGAATGATTAATGAATTTTGTCTCCTTTTTTCCTAATTTGAAATCAAAATGTCATAACTCAATGTTATAGTGAAACACCAGACTTCTCTCTAGTGATGTAATCCTGGACTTTGCCTAGAGCTGGCCGAAATATCGGTTCAAATGGTAAACCGTTTGGAATTACGCACAAGGTGTTAATTTGCATTAGGGCTTTTCACAAACCGGGTTATTGTAGTTCTAAACACCGCTTTTAACCCCAGGTAAAGGAACGTTTCACACATGTAATTTAGAAGTGGGGTTAGCACCCTTTTTACCCGGGGTTCTGAAACACTGCTTTTACAGCGGTGCCAGCCTTGTAAAGTGTGAAATGGAGCGGTGTTAGAATGTTACAGCTAGACACTTTGCAACAGACATTCACTCGTGTGCCTCATATTCACATGCTTTGGACAGTTACACAGCACGCTGTATAAACAGTCTTTTCAGCGTTTGAGGGGAAAAGTGTGAAATAGTGACGGAAAACATCTAAATTGAAGTGAAGAAGAGACCATTTCATTCTTACCTATATAGTTCGAAACATCCATTCTGGAGAATTTGATTGTACAGTCAGCAATATATAATATGTGGATGCCCAATGCTAGAGCCATTATGTACACACGTCGTATGCTGTGTTCGTCCAATCAGTAACACTGACACTGTAAATATGTAAATAAGGACTTTAACCCGGGGTTTAGAAATGTACCGTGTGAAACGGCAGCTTATGAATACCCAGGATTAACTTTTAACCCTGGGTAAAGTATAAGCATTGTGAAATGTAAAGCAACCCAGGATTGCATTTACTCGCGGTTTGGAATGACCCAGGGTTAACCATTTCAAGTGTGAAAAACAATATTTTCACTCAGCTCGTCTGTTGTTTTTGTTTCTTGCAGATGTTTTACTGTATGTAGTATAATTTCACAAAGCTAGGTCAGACCATTCTGTTTTTGCTTTAAATTTTGAAATTATACAATCTAATTTACATCAAAAACTGCTCATGCTACATAAAAGACAACTGAAAACAATCTGCTAATGAGTGTTTAACTACACTTTGTCATATAAACAAAAATTATGTGATGATATGGCTCTATGAGCACTTGACATCAACCACAACTACTAATCAAATGCACTTCCTATAAAAAAATTATATTCTGCTAAATAAATTCTGCTCTAGATTATGTTCTACTTTATCTTATACTCTTGAACCTTGACATTAGAGTTCGCTCTTATGATACATCACTTGTGATGCTCCTCATCTGTAAGTCTCGATGGATAAAAGCATCAGCTAAATGACCAAATTTAGAGGCAGACATAACAAAAAAGACTTGCGATTCAGAAAGATGTTACTTAAATAATTCTGACGGATTCATTGTTCTTTATGTCAAGGATACAACAGACTGATTCAAATGTGCGAACAAATAAATGCTCATGAGCCATTTTTTTATGGATCAGATTATAGTAGTTGTGCTATGTTTAGGAATTTGAATTCAGCCTGCTGAGATAATCAAAAGACATATTTTCTTGACATTAATTCACAGTACACAATCTCGTTCAATTAAATTTGAACCACATGTTCACAGTTCAAGTAAAATCTTTTTTTTTTTTCCCATTGTTGTAGATTCAAAAGTGGTAGGGCACTATCATTGAATCACGGTGCTGGAAACACTGCTGGATTGTATCAACCTTTTTCCTACACCCCAGGACATCAAAAGGTTTGTTCTACGAATGCAATAATAAGCAATTTCATAAACTGGGCACAATGTGGGGACATTATTCTACTCACCCTTCAACCATCGATCATTAAAAGGAAATATAAAAGAATAAAAGCATTAACAAATTACTTTCAGCTTACCATGAATAACCCCAAAAAGCTTGAATATTTCTGCAACAATGTTACAGACATATTTAATATCACCGCAGTAAAATATTTTGATAGTAATACACTGACTTCATCAAAAATGTTCATTAACATTGAGTGATAATATTTCAGACTGTGATATTTAAAAATGATTTCCACTATTTGGATAGATAACAAATATTGAATTTACCTGCTTCAGAAACATTCCAGTAAACCCTTCAAATAGGGATTAGAAGTGAAAAGGGGAGACCATTACATTTGAAAGCATCCGCACAAAAACAAACCTGGAAAAAGAGGTGAAGATTTGGGGAGAAAAAACTGATACATTTTTAGTGCATTCGAGTGAATTATTCATGGTTTATATCGTAAATTTAATCAGGACAGCAGACCACAAATGCACAGTATATGTTGTCTTTTTTTATATCATTACAGCGGAATACAAAGGAAAAGAGAAAATGATCAGGAGGAAAAGAATGCAGCGGATTGAAAAGACCTTTTGCTATAGATATTTTTGTTATACCATGTCACAGTAAAATACCAAGCATTACATTATTCTTCTGACATCTAATAGAACATGAAGAAAAATGTACAGCTCATTCAGTCAAACTGATGGATAAGGATTATTTGTAACGCTACTTTATGATTTGAGGTGATTTGTTTCAGTTTTTTTTTAGTGGAACTTCCCCAAACCAGAAGTGCCTCCCATAATTTAAAAAGCAGTAGACTCACTAGGAAAAAGGTGGATATCATAGGGTGCATCTCAATCAGCGCCCTAATTCAGTAGTCAGGGCAATGTCTCAATCGCGAAATCCTTCCAGTGCACTGGAACTTTCGCTCCCTGAAAAATCCCACAATGCACCGCAAAAACTAGGGAGCATTGGTGCTCACTATGCTCCCTTACCGGAAATTATGTCACATTTCTGAAGAGCGAAACATAAACCACATGAGCCAACTCGATATATATAATGATAAGCGATAGAAGATTTGAAAAGACAAACCGTTTTTTAGTATATTTCAGCTTAAACACACATCGCTAAACAGGTAATGATCACATCTAGTTAACATTTATAATTAATATTCGGCTGAAATATTGTAAGAACATGTAAAAGAACAATGTGTTTAAAGAGAATAAAAAATATCAAAAAGAGATTGGTCCTGCCTGTTGTTGATTAAATACAATGGTGACGTTCTATAATGTAAATATTGGCTCATTTTCACCTTTTGGAAACCTGTTCAAATAATTTTTTGATATATACCATTTGGTGTCAAAATTAAACACTTCACCATTAGAATATTATCAAAATGTAAAAAAAAATGGATAAACATTTTGAATTGTGTCATGACATTCTTTAGTGAGAGATACAGCAATGGTTGACTGCTAATAAACTGGTTTATTATTATTATTATTATTATAACTAATGAAGAAGGAAGTAATGATGGAACAGGTTGATCTTTGGTTGACCAATGAGCAAAAAGGGGGCGATTCATGTCTGCACACATATGGAAATAAAATATTTAAGCTGTTTATCCATTTCCTACCCCTGAACCTTTAAAAAAATAAATGAATATCAAGCTGAAGCCTTTTTTTCTTTCATTTTTCCTTTTTTAAAATAATTTTTAAAAAGCCACAGTTTTCTCATTTTCCTGTTTTCATTATTCCGACCCAAAAACAATGTTCAAAGCAATGTGTGTGTTTATACATGTGATTGAAGCATATCTGATATCTGGGTTCAGATATTGCCACCTGAATCTGAACTCTGAAAGTGCATTAGTGCAGAGGAGTTGATCAGGGGTCACATGTTCCCTCTCCACTCACATGTATGCTCTAACATATTTGTAATGATGGCATGACTCTCCTGTACAAAGATGTTCCATGGACACAGATCATAGACTTAAAGGGCAACACAAACACGCTTGTTTGTCCTGTGCTGAGACAGATAGTACGGGAGTATAAAAGGGTTATGGGATTGATTCTTGCTGCAGCACTGCTTGCAGGTCAAAAACAGATCATCTTCCTCTGAAACCTGGCCTGTCCATCACCTATGAACTTTATTCGTATACATTTAAAATGCATACTGCATAGGAAAGACTCTTTTCCTATTCTGCAGCTTGTTAAGAATGAATGATACCTCGTCTCACTGACACTGTGCAAGTGTGTGTGTGTGTGTGTGTGTGAGTGAGTGAGTGCGAGTGTGTTTGAGTGTGTGTTTGGCTCTGACAACACGCCCCACTACCTCTGAAATGAGGGGCTGCATTTTCTGATCCAATGAAGCTTGTGATTAGAATGAAACTTTATGACAATGAGAATCTCTTTTACCTATCACAGAGCTCTCTCTCTCTTTCTCTCTCTCTCTCACTGTGGGTCTCAATCTCAATAAACGAAACAAAGTTTCAGGCTTGAAGGGAGTGTTTCTCTTTAGTGGTATCAGAATTTAATGGACCCAGTGAGATCATGTTGGCCACATTGTTAAACACTGCTCAACGACTCAGCGTCAATTATAGATATTTAGCATTAATCTATGTGTACATGATTTCAGCAATAGGCTTCTGTTTACAAAGCTCTCAGTGTGATAATTACATTCTAGAAATAGAGCATAAACCTTTATTTGCATTTTAAGGGATGTCAATTTAACAAGTTGGATTAAAAAATATGTGATGAAAAATTTTTCAATTTATCAAAAGAATTAACTAGAGCAATTCGACCTTGCAGGATCACCTTAATGCTTTTGCGAGTCTGGAGTCACTTCAGCCCACCTGCTGCTACAGGCCAAAAAGCCTCACCAAATCTCAGTTACTGAGATCAAGTAGCACAGAATGAGCAAAGAGACATTCATACAGGACTTTTATATGATAACTGACTAAAATATATCAAAACCAATACTGAACAAATCACACGTATTTCACTTAAAGCCTGTTTGAGGGCATGAGCTTTTTTTTAAAGGTATAGTAGGTCTATGTAACAGAAGCATTCGACTAAGAAATATTACAGAAATTGAATCATCAAATGTAAAAATAAAACACTGCATAGTCTTCACTGCATTGATTAAATATGCATCGATTATTATTAAAGATACTAAAGTGATTTAGTCAAGAGCAGTTAGAGATTCTTTCGTTGTTTGATTAACATTAAATGACAGTGATGGCAGCAGGTTTATTAAGCTGCTGTCTCTTTAAGATCTAATGCACGGATCCAGTATACTGATCCACCAGATTTCCCCAACAGTTCATATTTAAGTAAGATGTAACTGTTTGTGTTTACATCAATACATGCCAAGATGGGCATTTAGACATAATTTTGTGTGTATTTAACCATTCAAGTGCAATAAATCTTGAGAGAGAACTGAATTGAAGATTCATGCATGTTTCTTTATTGCTCTAATGTGTCAATATCTTTAAGCAGTCCTGCTCTGCTTGGATATATGCACACACACTGCCCAGCTGTTGCAGGTCGACACAACTCTGTTAACTCTGTCATCAAACGACACAAATGCTGTCAAATGCAAAGTATCTGTACTATTAAAACAGGAATCATAAATAGTTTTTAATAGTGGGTATTTTTAACCTTTCTAGTATGGGTATATTTTGCAACACTACTAAGTAATCTGAAAAAATTGTTACAATATTCTAAAAATCATTAAAAATATATATGATCAAAGACCCCAACATTACCAGTGTTCTATTGTTAACTAAAACTAATTAAAAAAAAGTTTTCATGAATTGAAATAAAGCTGAAATATAAATATTAGATGTAAAATGTAAAACCTTTGCAACTGAAAAGAAGTTGAAGTGACTGAAATTTACCAAAACTGATTAATAAAATAAATTAAAGCTAAATAGAAAAAATTCTAATAATGACAAAAGGACATATACTTACTAAAACAAACTAAAATTAATATGAAAACCTACAATATAAAATAAAATCTAATTCAAAATATTAATAAATGCTACAAAAGTACAAAATACTAGAATAACACATTACCAATTATTCTAAGTAAAATACTAATTAGTTCAATATTGATGCTATACTGGGTATTGTTAAGTCTGTACGTCCTAAAAGATTGGATCCCTACTTTTCTTGAAACAATGAATACATATTCTGTGCATATTAAAGCTCATTTTAGACCGGGAAAAAAGTTAATTCATAAGAGTTAATTAAAAAAGAGTTCTGAATAATACATTAGCAAGTAGAAAAACTCAGTAACCTCACAATCGATCTCCTCTTCTAGCAGCTTATCTGCGAGGACCTTATTCCATTTTTGTTGTAATTCTACACAGTCAGATTGATAAAAATGATGTGACAGACCTAGAGAAAAAGAGTATGCTGTTGAACACGTGTGTAGCAAGTGATAACATTGCTATGACCTCTCTGTACACGCAAATAATTCCTCATCGCAAGCACATCTGCATGTAAAACAGTCCCTATTATGTAGCCAGGAGAGATGTTCAATGCCAGCTCTCGGTGTGTGTGAGTGTGTAAGTGTTGATCTAAGCATGATCCCAAGAGAACATCAGGCAGAGAGTGTTTGTTAATCTCAATTCAAAGACATGCTCGTGTTTATGCGGGACCAGAACTCTCAGCTCCAGAAAGGCTCCTCTGCTCCAGAGAGACTTCCTGTATGAGAACCTGCACACATAAAGATGACTCTCTTTGCTTTGCAATGTTCTACTGATGTGAACAAGGAGCTCTGAGAGAATGTGTACAGTGTGTGTATGTGTGTCTTTTGTAAGAGATTGCATTTCTCAACAATAGCATGGTGCCCTTGAAGGCACAGGGTTCATTCTTTCAAAAGAACATGAGCCCGGCAGCCCAACAGACTTCTCTTTCAGCTCTTTCTCTCTCTTTTCCGACTTTCATTTTCCAAAATGTCTTTCTCTTTTTCCTATGCATTACTAGATGTGTGAGAGATTTTAAAAAGGGAAGATCGGACTAAACATCAGAGCATTCAGATTACGTTCCTGTTTCCTCACCAGCTGACTAATACACACACAGACACAACACAACATCCATCAGAAATCAGCTCCCAAATCTCTCAAATGCTCTTTCAGCCTTTAATTAAAAAAAACTTCCTGTGCATGACTGAGTTAGATTGTAGAGTAAACATCAAAACATTTAGATTATGTTCGTTTCATCTCTAGCTGTCAAACACACACGTATGCCAGGGGTGTTTTCTCCAAGGAGGCAAAAACAAATCAACAATATAAAAAAAATTATATATATGAAATCAAAAAGTGTGTAAAGCGTTCATTTTTTAAAATGATAAAAAAAAAATTTGATTTGTAAAATCATTAAAATTTTAGAGGGAGTGTCTCTTTTGTGTCTCCATGTCGCTGTGATTGGCTGATTATCCTGTAAATGCAACTATTCTTGCTTGTTAATCTTCCCAATCAGTGGGCTAAATGGCCTGAATGGCTCAAACTAGTGAAACAGGACAGACTAATTACACTCAGACATCACGTTCGGTCATGTCTGAACTTAAAAAGGTGATCTGTAAGCAAGTAGATGTTTAACCCGAACTGAGCTCAGTTAAAGGGGTCAAATGATGCTGCTAAAAAGAACATTATTTTGTGTATTTGGTGTAATGAAATGTGTTTATGTGGTTTAAGGTTAAAAAAACACATTATTTTCCACATACTGTACATTATTATTTCTCCTCTATGAAACGCCTTTCTGAAACGCGTCGATTTTACTTACTTACAGTCTGAGAGTCAGATAAGCTGGCATTGTAGTCTACTCTACCAGGATCAGGAAACAGCCCTCAACCAACAAGGTGGTCTGCGCTCCCGTCGTATGTCGCAACTCGCCCGCCACCTCCTCCTCTGGAGTCAGAAGCATCTGAGGTTGCTTCGTGCTGTTCACATTCCTGGGCTGCTCAACCAGGCAGCCGACGAGCTGTCTCGAGCTGAACGGGTACGTTTTCCCAGTGTTATCCAGTCTTACTCAGTGGGTAGTGCCATAGCAGCAGTAGCTGGTCCTCTTGTGCAAGCCCTGGCCTACGCCAAAAAGTAGGGGCGCAGGTGGCTTCCACAGGACACTGGAAGGGAAAAGTAGCTGTGGCCTTTTGGTAGGATCCCAATTTCGTCGGTCATCCGACGTGACGTCGAGAGTGACCGACTGAAAGGGAACGTCCCGTTACGTTACGTCCCGTCGCCACAGCTCCTGTACCACGGCTGAGCGGCCAGGTCACCGGCTCGGCTCCTCAGCGAAAACCTGAATATGCGCTGCATCTGCTGCCTACTTATACTCACGCTGTGATCAGCGGCAGCTGGATGCAATAATCGCATGCCAATGTGCATTGGCTCAATACTACAGCGAGAATAAAACATTTGGGCAGCGTTATACAAATCTTCCCACATAGTGACGTAGACATGTGGGGGCGTGTTAAAAGGAGCCGTTTTAGGTAGGCGTGGTTGACTCTTAACTTTTATAAAAAATATCTCTTTGGATTTGAGACTTTAGTCTTTACAACTTCACAGATCTTCTTTATGCACCAAGAGCTTGTACCACTCCAAAGAGAAAGGAAAAATTGAAATCGCATCATATGACCCCTTTAAATTAAAGCATCACCTCCGTGTCTGTGATCATCATGACACCTGCTGTGTTCACAGAGGATTTGATAACTAATGGTCCGAAAAGAAGTTGAATATTAACAATAATGATAGCTTAAAAACAGTAAAAGATATATATATATATATATATATATATATATATAGGATGGAAACACCAAGACACAATTTAACACAATGCTCCCTTGAAGTGGATTTTTTTTTATTCAGTAATAAGTCGTGTACAAACTATGATAGAAACAATTTTACAAAAGAAATATCTAAATGCAGAATAAAAAGTCAGTGTTACTGAATTAATGGTCATTTCATTAAAACCACTGAATACAATTTCAATTGATTCCATCTAAGTTGTTAATTTAATTAATGTGAAAATCCAGATTATAGCAAAAAACAACTTAAACAATTCTATACCAAAAACTATATACATTTCTTATTTTTACACAAATTAAATTTACAGCTTGGATGGAAACATTGCTTTTAATGTGACCTGATTACACTAAATAGTATTTTTACAGTATATAAACATATAAACATGGGTTGTTAATTGGTATGGAATGCTGTTCCTTTAACCTGGTAACTGTACATTTTACATTTATGCATTTGGTAGATGCTTTTATCCACATTCAAAGTGTACATTTGATCAGGTAATGCATTTCCTGGGAATTGAAATCATTACCTTGGTGTTGCTTGCACCACGCTCCACTGTTTGAACTGCAGGAATGTGTATAATCATAAAATGGAACTGGAATTTGACAAGAATGTACACTAGATTAAAAAAGGCAAAGGCAGAGAGGACCGTGCCTCCATATGTCACAAACTCACCACAAGCCATTGACATACATACATATACACACACAGAATCATAAAAGAGGTCCCAAATGCCAAAAGTGTTTTAGAGTGACTCCTGTCTCATTCTCGTCTTTCCCATCTCTCACTCTCCAGTCTTCCTTTCATTCTTTTCCTGAGGTGCATTTCATTGAATTTCAAACAGCAGCTTGTCACTGCACCATATTGGAGTCAAAGGAACAGGTGTGTATGTGCGTATGACTCTAAAATTTCAATTGCTTTTTTCATTTTGTTTGTTTCTCACCCCACTGTGATGCTGGGTTTGAATAGCCACATGCGGCACATTGCTCAGGTTTGTAGCCTTTAGAGAGCTCCGTGCCTCCGCTCTGCTCTGTATTCCACCGCTGCCGTCCTCTGCTCTCCTCATGCTCTACCGAGAGAGATGGATCATTAAGGTCTGGCCAAGAAAAATTTCATTTATGAGAAGATACGGTTTCTTTGATCTGCAGTTGCACGTGTGAGTGCATGGACCTTGGCATTCATGGCCGGATGCAAACATGTTTACCTTTTTATTTTTTAAGTCTCACATCATTTACCAGGATTCCTGTTAAAAACAACAACTCAAAGCCACAATGTTACCCTGATGTCGTACACCTTATTTAAAGGGGTCATATGATGTTGCTAAAAAGAACATTATTTTGTGTATTTGGTGTAATGAAATGTGTTTATGCAGTTTAAGGTTCAAAAAACACATTATTTCACATACTGTACATTATTGTTTCTCCTCTATGCCCCGCCTTTCTGAAACGTGTCAATTTTTACAAAGCTCATCGGTCTGAAAAGCGAGGTGTGCTCTGATTGGCCAGCTATCCAGTGCGTTGTGATTGGCCGAATACCTCAAGCATGTGACGGAAATGTTACGCCCATACCATACTGTGATGCCCTGTCCGGCCGGAGCGACGAGACAAAAACATTAAAACCCATTATAAACAAGGCATTTGTTGCATCCAGTGGGGACATAATTACGGATTATAATGACTTATACTGTCTTTTTACGCATTGCATCGCGCCGTGTAAACATAAAGCCATGTCTGCATTTGTGATCGGAGAAATGACAAACAACAAGCGCTACTCTACACTGCTCAAAACTCGCGTTTGAATTGTCAGTGGCAAATTCTTCAAATAAAAAAAACTTACTTACAGTCTGAGAGTCAGATAAGCTGGCATTGTAGTCTACTCTACCAGGATCAGGAAACAGTCCTCCATAAAATGTGCTGCACACATCTGAATATTTGGGTTGAAGTGTTCTGGAACAGTGTTGTAAATACAACTTAACCACTGATTTCTAGCCGTGTCCTCTTTTGGAAGACCAAACAAAGTAGTTTCGCTTTCACAACGAAACACAGCGTCACACACAGCGGGCTAGAGTGAGCGGTGGCGGCCTAGAGTAAGCAGAGGCCGGCGGCTAGAGTGAGGAACGGTCGGCGGGCTGAGTGAGAGGAAGCACGGGCTTGCGGCAACCACATGTGACGACCCCGGGCTGGACTCCGGGAACATAAAATTAGATATTTTCAAACATGTCCAAGCTACACTTTTCTATACAATTAAAAGCACATTAAGCTTCCAGTCCACTTATGAGAATGAGACATAGAATGCTACAGCCATGATTTCAAAATCTGGATGACTTATTCGCAATGGATTCCTTCCTTTTATAATGTTTTTTCCCCTTCAATTTATGAGTAAAACAAAGTATGTGGCAAGTATAAATTGAGAACCTTGGATGTTTTTCTCTGAAACACATTACATTACACAAGCCCAAACTGAAAATGCACATTTTAAGGCAGTTATGTTTATTTTTTAAAATGTATGTTTGCATTAAGTAACTACATAAGAACATTTAGGGTGTGAAATTTTTGGGTGAACTATGCCTATAACTATTAAATTCAAATTAAACTGTGCTTAATACACGTGATGCCATCTTACCTGCATGAGAGACACCAAACAATTTTGAGAAATTTACAGCGTGTGTGTGTGTGTGTGTGTGTGTGTATGTGTTTTTGTGACAAATGAGGACATACATTTGTATAATGACAAAAGTATGACATAGGTATTACAAGGAGAAGGTGACTTTTCAGGACATTACCCCATGTCCCCACTTTTCAAAACGCTTATAAATCACACAGAATGGAGTGTATTGAAAATCTGAAATAGCACAAAGTTTATTGAGTGAGGGGACTGTGACGATTTGTTAATCTAATGAATAATTGATTTGTTAAATCAAATAAAAATTAGTGTGTCAGATTGGTCGAGACGCTACACCATTTACGACAAAATATCATATTTCACTTGTATATTATAGATACAGGTACATACAAGAAGAAGAAGGTTTCCAACAATGTTTTAAACTTGTATTTATTCATTTATTATTATTATATTATTACTATATATTTATTATTATTACATTTATTGTATCTGTCATGTTATTCTTTATTTGATTGTTTTTTTTTATTATTGTCATTACTTCACAAAATGGTTCAACAGTTAACATTAGTTAATGCATTAAATATCATGAAAAAATTACATTCAGTATTTTAAGTTAAATGTTAATTTCCTTCCTGGTCATTGTTAATTCATGTTCACAACACATTAATGGTTATTAATACTTGAACTGTTAAAAATGAAAAATGTGTTCATATTACCTAATGGTAACTAATGTTAACATATAGAACCTTATTTAACAAGAAACACTAAAGGGCCGGTCACACTACACTTTTCGTTCCAGTGACTTCCATTCATATGTCACTGTGAGACAAGATTCTGACAGACTGGCCCCAAAAAAATTTAAGTGACGGGTTTTATATCATGTTCATGTCTCATATGGCATAGCACAGATTTCACAACGCTACATGTTCTGTGGATGTTTTCAGAAACCTGCCAAAGTTGGGGATGCTGCGAGCAAAATCCCTCAGCAATTCTCTTTGGACTAAGCACTTGGTTTTGATGGCTTCCCTGCCAAGTTTTATAAAAAAAATTCTGGATAACAACAGGGCCTGACCTACACAAAGGTTTAATAGTTTATGTAAGCTTGGTGGAAGTGCCGGACAACAGCTGCACTTAAACACTGACTGCAAAAAGAAAGGCAATCTTGAGCACTTGAAGAACTGGAGGTCAGTGGCTTTACTCTGGCTTGATTATAAAATACTTTCAACGTCTCTCCAACACACTGCAACCATCTACGAATACTCGCAGGATGGGGTTTCAGTTAGTGGTAAAGCTGCAGAAACCAAGGACACAAACTGTCTAGACAACTACAGAGTTTGACTATAGAGCTTCTATTATGTGGGAGGTTTGATTGATCTGTACAGCAAGGTCAAGGTTTTCTGATCACTGTCTGCTCAGCAACTGTTAACAGTCCCAGACTGTTATAGACAGTGACAGTCTGTGCCTTCCTAAGAACTATGATGAACATTTGTTCTTGTTGAAGATCAACGAGGTAATTATCTGCCTATATCTTGCGTGGATAAAAGAAACGTGTAGGTCAACTGTTCTGTCAGAATATTAACTTATGAATTTTATTAATGTATAAAAAAAGCAGTGCATGCATTTCTATAAACCCACAGAATCAGCACCAATGGATGAGGTTTAAGTTCCTGTATAAAACTCTTATTAAAACAGACACAGTCAATCTCCAGTGCAGAATCATTCATTACTTTAGAAATATGTCATGGATCATACCAATCGTAGAATAGACAAAATCTATTTGATGTGTGGTTTAGGCTAAAGTAGTGATACCGGTTTTTACAGACATACAGTAACTAAATTGGGGCAGTTGCAGGAAAAGGTATATAAACCCTTGAATTTCTGTGGATTTTTGCATAAAATTGTATCTGCTCTTCAATAAAACAATGGACAAATAATACATTTTCATGTCTTGAAATTGAACACACCATGTAAACATTCACAGTGCAGGGCGGAAGAGGAGAGAAGAATCTCTCAGCTAATGACTTGTCCAAAAGCTAATTGGTGTCAGGAGTCAGCTAACCTGAGTCCAGTCAATGAGACAAGACTAAAGATATTAGTCACCCTGCCCCCATTAAAAAAAAACAACAAAAAAAAACAATTGTACTACCTGAAAATGAATCATTTCAGATAGAGTTCCACTGATATTGGCCAGAACTTTAAAGGGCTCATTAAGGGGCAGTCTTGGCCTAATGGTTAGAGAGTTTAACTTGTAACCCAAAGGTTGCGGGTTTGAGTCTCGGTTCCCACAGGGATTGTAGGTGGGGGGAGTGAATACCACAACTGAGGTAAGACCCTTGAGCAAGGCACCAAACCCATAACTGCTCCCCGCTGCTATGTGTGCATGTGGATGGGTTAAATGCAGAGCACAAATTCTGAGTATGGGATACCATACTTGGCTATACGCCAAGTCACTACATATCACATGAGGAATCAAATTTGGCTTGATCCTTTGACATATAAGACTTTAAAACATCCTCCTCATTATAAACATTTATTTAATCAAACTCCAAAAATGTCTTGTTTGGATATTGAGGGATTTGTGACATCATAAGGGCAAATACATTTGCATATGACCACCTCCAGAGCAAGACGAATAGTTAAACATCATCACACCATAGGCCCCGGCCAATGACATTCAGTCGCTTACAGTGAAACGTGTTGGGCGGGTGGACAAAATGTGGGCTGCTTTTTTTATCCACTGGGTTTTTTATTCACTTTTTTGTTTGGTCATGTTATTTTAATTCATTTGAATGAGTATAATTAAGAAAGGGTTACAAGAAAGGGTTACAAAAGCATCTCTAAAGACTTGATGTTCAGTCATTGCTAAGACAAATGGTCTATAAATGGATGAAGTTCAGCATTGGGATCTACTCTCCCTAGGAGTGGGCGTCTTACAAAAAGCACAGTGCAGAATTCTCAATCATGCTATAAGAAGAATATTTAAATGCCAGTCAAAGCCTTCTATTTCTAGTAGGCTACATTCTAACATCTCTGTTGACGAGTCTACAAAATGTAAAACAATGTAACGAAGAACAGTTCATGAAACAATCAAGCACTGTCCGGGGGGACTGCTGCATGTCTGAAGTTAACGAAACAGCATCTGGATGTCCCAGAGCACTATTGCCAAAACATTCTGTGGACAGATGAAAAGTTGTTTGGAAAAAAACGCTATATATAGGAGGTGGCAAAAAAGGCACAAAATATCAACATCCAAACTTCAAATCTCTGGAGGGGCCATGATGGAGGTGATTTGCTGTGTCAGCGCCAAGACATCTTGCTATCATTGACAGAAAAATGAATTCCCACGTTTATCTGGGCATTTTGCAGGAGAACATAAGGCCATCTGTCCACCAATTGAAGCTCAACAGATGTTTGGAGATGCAATGGGACAAAGTCTCAGAGCACAGGAGTAAATCAGCAACAGTAAATATGCCTTTTGCTGATGCTGTTCAAAGTCCTGACCTTCACCTGATTGAGAAGCTTTGGTGTGACCTCAGGAGAGCGATTTACACCAGGCACCAGGCACCAAGAGCGTTACTGAAATGAAAGAGATTTATAAAAAGGAATGGTGCAAAATTCCTCATGGTCTGATCAACAACTACAAGAAACGGTTTATGGAGGTTACTGCTGCCAAAGGAGGGTCAATCAGTTATTATATCCAGGGTTCACTTAAGTTTTCCACTAACCACTGTGAGAGGTTACATGGTATGCTCAGTAAAACATGAAAATCTCTCATTTACAGTGTTATGTAAGCATTTGTTTTGTCCACTATTGTGATCAGATCAGATCTTATGACTTTTATGGCTGTATAAATCCACATACTTTTTTCAGCAAATATAAGTTGTTTTTTAAAGACGTTTTAAACACTTTAAAAACTTCCGTTAAGTCCATTATGTACTATTATATTCTAAAATTAAAAATCATTTATCTGAAGCAGGTGTTTGATTGTCTCTGAAGCATGCATGTTTAAATAAAAAACAACACAAGCCACCAGACATTTCATAAACATATAGATGCACTGCGCGCACTGATGATCACTGATGATTTCTAATGATAATTGCTGAAAGAAATTACTTGGGTGGTATCCTGGGAGAAGTGTTTAAGCACTGTAGACCTCTCTAACACTCTGCATAACTGTATAAAGCAGCATGATCTAAAAATATTGCAGTATATGAGAAAAAGTGGGAAAGAGAGGGGGACAAGCAAGAGACAGACAGAGATGAATGGGCCAAGTGGCCATTAAAGTCCATGACACATAATTAGCTCTCTTATCACAACCGGTTTGCCTGTTTTTGACTGTGTGCGTGCTTGTGTCTGGACGATATCTTTTCAGAAAGGTTGGTGTTCCTCCTGCCTTTAGCCCTGTCATGGCCTTCATCTTGATTATAAATGATGGTTCGGTCATGTAGGATCTCATTAACAAATTGTGAGGCTCAATGTTCCCGGTGTTTTCCATCCCATTAATGCACTTTCTTCCCTTACAACATGGCAAGAATCATTCTTATCACTGACAGTCAAACAATCCCTCGCCTCAAAACTCATTTTTTTCTCATGTAAAAATTTAAACGTTATGGTTTTTAAATCATAGGAACAGTCTGTTTCTCCCTGAGCTTGTCTTTTCTTTCTATGTTAATCAAAAGATTGGAGACTTCACTGTTGCTATGGCTAACAAAATTAGCATTTTCATTTTTTGCATAATCAAAACTGCACTGTTTAAAAAGGTTGTGTTAAAGGGGTCATATGATGTTGCTAAAAAGAACATTATTTTGTGTATTTGGTGTAATGAAATATGTTTATGCGGTTTAAAGTTCAAAAAACACATTATTTTCCACATACTGTACATTATTGTTTCTCCTATATGCCCCGCCTTTCGGAAATGCCTCGATTTTTACAAAGCTCATCGGTCTGAAAAGCAAGGTGTGCTCTGATTGGCCAGCTATCCAGTGCGTTGTGATTGGTTGAATACCTCAAGCGTATGATGGAAATGTTACGCCCCTTACCATATTGTGATGCCCTGTCCGGCAGGAGCGACGAGACAAAACCATTAAAACCCATTATAAACGAGGCATTTGTTGCATCCAGTGGGGACATAGTTATGGATTATAATGACTTATTCTGCCTTTTTACACGTTGCATCGCGCCACGTAAACATAAAACCATGTCTGCATTTGTGATCGGAGAAATGACAAACAAGAGCTACTCTACACTGCTCAAAACTTGCTTTGAATCGTCAGTGGCAAATCGTTTAAATGAAAACGTACTTACAGTCTGTGAGTCAGAACAGTCGGCATTGTAGTCTACTCTACCAGGATCAGGAAACAGCCCTCCATAAAATGTGCTGCACACATCTGAATATTTAGGTTGAACTGTTCTGGAACAGTGTTGTAAATACAACTTAACCACTGATTTCTAGTCGTGTCCTCTTTTGGAAGACCAAACAAAGTAGTTTCGCTTTCACAACGAAACACACGGCGGACTATAGTGTGCGGCGGCCGGCGGATTCCACGAAGGAGCGGCCGGCGGGCTTGCGGCAACCACATGTGATGACCCCGGGCTGGACTCCGCTTCGTCCACGGGGAAAGCCGATCCGGCGATCCACAGCACGAAGTTGATGTATTTCCTCAGCGACCAGCACGGATCAGCTCCAGGCATGACGAAGCGGATATAGTCCTCTTTTGGAAGACCAAACAAAGTAGTTTCGCTTTCACAAGGATACACACAGCGCCTTCACGACATGGCGGCGGTAGCAGCAACAATACTACAGCGAGAACAAAAGTTACGCCTTCTTTCTTTGCATGAACATTTGGGCGGCGTTCTGCAAATCTTCCCACTTCGTGACATAGACATGTGAGGGCGTGTTAGAACGTGCCGTTTTAGGTAGGCGTGGTTGACTCTTAACTTTTATAAAGAATATCTCTTTGGATTTGAGACTTTAGTCTTTGCAACTTTACAGATCTTCTTTATGCATCTTCTTTAAGAGCTTGTAACACTGCAAAGAGAAAGGAAAAATTGAAATCGCATCATATGACCCCTTTAATCCGAAACTGAAGATATCTAACCCTAAAGCAATACCAGATTAAATTAAATTTGAGCACTTTTTAAACATCTCGGACATGTTAATCTTCTAAACTGATCTCCAAGCTACTTGCTACAGCTGATATTAAATATTTATTTGTGCATGCTCATTTCCCCCATTTCTACATTACATTTAGATTAAGTAGACCTACAAATTCAGATCTAATGCTCACTTAAAGTACAGTTTAAAAAAATGTATAACACTATTAAATGTAATGTTTAGCAAATAGTATTAATTTTTTTTTTTTTGTATTTTATTTTAAGTATTTATAAATATTTTATTTACACAAATTAGTATTGGATTGTAATATCGGCTATAACTTCAGGAGATCAGTATCAGCAGGTTATTAATATCAATATTTATTTATATTTATGTTTAGTATTTATTTTTTTCACAACAACTTGAGATTAAACAAGAATTGGTGGATTCTTTATTAAAGAGCCCCTTTCTATTACATAAACTTCAATATGGAAACCCGTTTCCACACCGAATAAAAACTTGTCTTATCTTACAATTTTTACAAATCTTTTACACAATTACGAGATATACACTAAAAATTGTGAAATATAAACTCATATATGAACTGCAAAATGTTAACTTGCAATTGCGAGTTTAAAACTCACAATTTTGAGAAGTAAAGACTGAATTGCAAGATATAAACTTGCAGTAGTGAGAAACAAAGTTAGAATTATGAGATAAAACCTTTCTTAATTTTTATTCTGTGGTGGAAACAAAAAAAATATTTTTTTCAAGATGTAAACTCAGAATTCTGAGGAAAAAAGTCTGAATTTCATCATATAAATGAATTCTCGCAATTCTGA
>NW_015505768.1:284223-284813 GCF_001515645.1 Sinocyclocheilus grahami | reverse complement strand
TACCACGAAGAATAAGGCTTCCATACTTTAGTGTTCATTACTGTAATAAAGAATATAGAGTTACACATCTAGGAGCTTAATATTTCTAGGTCTGCTCTTGTTTGTGTTATATTCCTTCTAAAGGGCACTGGTGTGAAAATGTCATGTTCATTTCCTGCCAATAACGAATAGTAAGGTGCATGATTCTGCACCAGATGCTTCCTCATCTACCTATGTCTGGAATGAACACCAATAAAATGCAACAACAAAAAAAATGAAATGGAGACACACACTGTTCATATATATTCAAACAACATTCAAACCCATTAGTCTAGGCAGAAGATCAGTTCCCTCAGGGTCACTGATGTGGCCTCAACAGACCAGCCATCAATCTTTGCTTTTCCCGACAGCCTTACAGTCAACTTTGCTTGCCCATACAGAAACATTTAAGCAGTACATCTATTTTATTTCTAATGAACTTGTATTTGGGCCCATAAATAAATCACATTAATGTAAAAACATCACACAGTCCCAATTCACACCACGCATTTAACAACTGAAGCATGGGCTGTGGTCTGCCACATTCAAAAATAGACAGAAAAGTACTGCTT
>NW_015505768.1:282193-283402 GCF_001515645.1 Sinocyclocheilus grahami | reverse complement strand
CTTTTTCCTGTTTAACACTGTAAAGCTGCTTTGAAACAATCTGTAGTGTATAAAGCGCTATGTAAATACAGGTGACTTGACTTAATAAAACCAGCCAATCAGATTAGATCTTACTAGATCGAGAAAGTCTTTTCCAGTTTGTGTGCAGCATGCATCAGACAGTTGGCTGATCTGCAGGTGTGCTGTCTGAGACTACTGAAATCTCGGTAAAGGATCTTGTACCCAACGAACAGCAATGCTACCAGTCTCCAGTATGTCTGCAACACAAGATCTTTGTTTAGATAGAATTGAAATTTCGGCCTACACTGAACAAGATATTCAAAATAGTAATTTCTGATATGTTTAGGAAATATTTCTAACATTCAAAGGCAAAGCCATAGTCCTTTGGCTAGCTGCAAACAGTCTATGGTTGCTTTTTAAGTGTAATTCAGTGATGTTTTCCAGCAGTTAGCTGGAACAGTTCAGCTCTGTACAGCGAGTCTGATTCATCAACAGTATACAGGTCAGAATAATATTCAACAGTGAGCTTGAGCATAGCAGATGGAGATGACAATGCCTTCATTATTCTTCAGGCACAGCATCTGTTTCTCCTGACTAGTCTCGCATTCCAAATTAAAGAAAAATGTTGTTGGCCTATCAATGTCTCTAACGTGGGTGCAGCGTGCCCTAACTACGACCCGCATCACTAAATCTTCCAGTACAAGCCTAGCTGATGCTTTTCTTCAACAAATGCAGTCTGAAAAACAAGCCTGCTCCGCAACAACCTTTTGCCCTTAACTGCAAAAACATAACTTCCATGACTCTTTATATTCATTTTGATACTTGATATTTGATACACCAATATCTGAGCCTTCTCACTGTCATAGCTTATTTTGCTCTGTAGGAATGTTGCATTAAAATGCCAAAAGGAGGTTTTATAACACTGCATAATGCGTAATCAACGGCGATCTTCTTATGATCCAAGAGAGGATCAGGAGTTATAGCAGCGCTACACACTTTATTTCTTGTGCTATATGGGGTATAAAATCTGTCCAGCCTTGCAGCTCCGCCCTCTGAGAATTTCACCCAGGTGGACTGCTTAACTGATTGGTTTTATCCCTTCGAAAATCTAGCAGTGCTATAATGTTGGGCAAAAAAACAGATCGTCTTTTTTTTCCATATCAGAAGCAACAGTACAATTCCAGTCAGCTCTCATTAGCATAATCTCCT
>NW_015505768.1:281297-282109 GCF_001515645.1 Sinocyclocheilus grahami | reverse complement strand
CTCTGAGCCCATTTACGATTGCAGATCCTCTAAGTAAAACCACCACGAGAAAGGGAATTGGTAGTATAAGAACAGAAGTGAAGAAACAGAGGATGGAAATAAAGCCAAAGTTAAGATTTAAAGCCATAGTATATATATATGTGGTCTTTCCTCTTGCTTGTCATTTATGTCTGTTTATCCTCATCTTATCACTGTCAGATGTTTGTGAGGCAAAAAGCTTGCAATAAAATTTCATAAATGAAACCAAAAATGAAAGATATTAACATTCAGAATAAATAAACCCAGGTGCAGAATCAAAATGTCAAACTCAATGCATTCATAAAAAGCTACGTTTCTTGACTTATAATGTCTTAGAATACATATCATTAGCCTGGCACATCATGATTTACCCATTGTGACATTTGTGTATTATTATATGTAAAGAAATATTCGAATTAATTTATCACGATTAATCTCACATTATTCCCTCGAACAAATAAAGACCATATATAAACAAAGCATTACACATTTGAAATATACAATACTGAGAACCTCAAACTGCTATAGCCAAGCCATTCTATTATACAAAGTGTCTCTGCAAGACTATTAAAATCCTCAGAGATAATTTTTACATAACACCAAACCATATAGGTCATATATTAGGCCAAGAAAAAGAGTAAACAGTGTGGAAAAAGACAATTTATATTCCTAATTACATTTACATAAAATGTTGCAATGTACTGTAAATAGAACATATGCATACATTTACAGTACATACACACGTGTATACACACACTTGTCAATAATTTGTAGACAACTTTTCTTTTTTTAAT
>NW_015505768.1:278890-279947 GCF_001515645.1 Sinocyclocheilus grahami | reverse complement strand
TTTTTTTCAATTAATGGATGGAACATTGAAGCAGATCATGTGTAGTGCCTCAATTCAACAGACGCGGCGGCACGAGGCACACATCTCCTCCACATTAATACCAGTTTCAGCACAAAATAAACATGACTAAACATCCAAAGGTAAGTTAAAAGAAAGAGTACAACTTTACAATTCGTATCATGTCTCATGTAATCACTCAATCAGTGTTTCAGCCACGCAAAGACGTCAATATTACAGCTTAACAATTCATGTAACATCACATTTACCTCAGAAAGCATATTCGGTGACCATAAGTTAGAAAAATAAGCTGTAGAGAGGGGCACTTTGCTAAATATATGCACCATATAACATTCATTATAATTTTTTACTGTTCTTTAATGTTTTATTTATGTCTGAATAAATCCGTCCAAGTTTTTATGACAGCCACTATTTAAATGTGTATATATTTTTTTTAAACTAACTAAAGTAATTGCAACTTAACTATTTTAAAACTTCATTGTGCAATTTAAGCAGTTGTACAGCACAAATCAGTCAATTTTAACCTTCAATAATATAATGTAGTACCAACTGATTCTCATGTATATTTTACAGCATTAGTTGAGAGATTATTTTTCCTTAAGAAAATTTGGCATGTACTGTACCTGATATATATCCAAAATAATCAATATTGTGAATCGAATCAAATCCAATTGGTAATCGAATCGAAAGCTTGTGAATGAGAATCGAATCGTGAAATTTGTGTCAAAACCAGCCCTAATTGTAACCGCAGACACCCATTCCCAACGGTCCTCTAAACCCTTGTTAGCTGCTTGCTTGGACATATTTATGGTGAGAAGACAAGTTTCTCTTTTTCTTCTGAGAAGGGGAATGAGAGGGGAAAAAAATAAAACACCTTCATCCAAAAATACAGAACATGTCTAAGAGCTAAATATTTAGTGATTTTTGTTGGTTTTTACACACTGAGGTACGATTGTTGTGTTATTTAAATTATTTTCTGTGGTAATCGGCAGCGTGCCACAGATGTAGAACTTAAGCCAGTTAAAGCCAAACTTTAACC
>NW_015505768.1:276948-278880 GCF_001515645.1 Sinocyclocheilus grahami | reverse complement strand
CGAATCGTGAAATTTGTGTCAAAACCAGCCCTAATTGTAACCGCACACACCCATTCCCAACGGTCCTCTAAACCCTTGTTAGCTGCTTGCTTGGACATATTTATGGTGAGAAGACAAGTTTCTCTTTTTCTTCTGAGAAGGGGAATGAGAGGGGGAAAAAATAAAACACCTTCATCCAAAAATACAGAACATGTCTAAGAGCTAAATATTTAGTGATTTTTGTTGGTTTTTACACACTGAGGTACGATTGTTGTGTTATTTAAATTATTTTCTGTGGTAATCGGCAGCATGCCACAGATGTAGAACTTAAGCCAGTTAAAGCCAAACTTTAACCCAGAACCTTTCTTCCGTGGTTTGTGTGGCACATTTCAGCACAGATTGTTTTGTGAACCTGACACACTGTAAAGCAGGCTTAACACAGAGGCTGTTATTTAAGGATTGGGCATTGCACTGCAAACTCTATTGAACTCAACAGGAAACCCACAGGCTGTGCGAGTCGAGAAGCTTTAATATACCTGTGAAAACTATATGATGTACCAAACCTGGAAGCCAGAAACATTACAAAATCAACCTTTATAATGTACACGAACGCAGATGTGAGTGCTTGGCCAATTAATAATTTGGGTGAACATACTTAAAGTCGGCATGAAACCTTTGTGAAGACTTTTTTCTCTATTTCGATGTATATTGAGAGAAACAGCATATCGAACAAGAGAAATGTAGAGCAAGACTTGATTTTGTCCATCAGAAATCAGGTTGCTGGAGGGGAGGGATTGAAAGTAGTTCTATTACCCAGCGATTTGCACGTAAAATAAAAATAATAGATAAATTGATAGATAATAGATAATAGATAAATAAACTATTATAAAATAAATTGATTTCATGGTGACCTTAGCATCTGCTCTTGCGTTGGTCTGACGGTAACAAACCTCATCAAACTGGAGATGCTACTGGTGAGCTGCTAAACAAAATTAACTTTAACTAACTTGGTCAGGAAAATTCCCTTCAAAATGTTGCTCTACTATGACAGTAGTTCACCTGAAAGTGAAAACAGACCGCAAAAGAAGACATTTAGGCTAATAACCTGTTTTTTTGTGACTTGTACTTGCACTGCACTATAAACTGAGATCTAATGCATTTCTGAATTAAACAACGTACAAAATCACGCTTGTGTAGAAGAAATGTCTATGTTCATGTACATGTGTAGATAATTTTTTAGGCTAAATGCTGAAACGTCTAATACAATATAATGAAATGTAGCTGGTTTCTATGCTGTAGTAAAAAAATATATTTTGTCAGGTTACATTTGAATGGCCACCAACTGAAAAAAAACATGCACAGTTAGAGCATCTACCAGCAAGGGTTAATTACTGAAGCTAACCAGCCATGACTCATGGTGTGAGTGCAACAAAGCACTGTTGCTCATATAACATATGAAGAGTGCATTTGCGTATGCAGTGTCCTCCAAAAGTTTTGAAAGGATCTAGACAAAGTGAACAATAGCAGCATAAATTCTTATTTTTTGATGACTTTGCACTGACAGCAACAAAAAAATTATATTAAAAATAATTTAAAAAATAACAGTATTTGTATAAATAATAATATTAATAGAATGAATAAAAACGTCTCTAGGTTACGTATGTAACCATGGTTCCCCGAGGGAACGAGATGTTGCGTCGAGTCACTTTGGGAACGCCCTTGCGTGACCGCGTTCTGAAGCACGAGTCAGTCCAATGGAGCTGCGAGACGTCACCAGCGGGGTGACGTAAGCACCAGAAAGTAAATCCAGCAGAGCGCAAACCAGCTTCGATGAAGTAATGCCTGCAGGGAGTATGGCAAAGAGACGCAGCGTCTCGTTCCCTCGGGGAACCATGGTTACATACGCTGGAGACGTTCCCCTTCAGGAACTCGAGCTGCATCGAGTCGCTTTGG
>NW_015505768.1:274053-274427 GCF_001515645.1 Sinocyclocheilus grahami | reverse complement strand
AGCTCGCAAGCATCTGCTCCACCACTGGCATCGCCCCATATACCTCATTCAGCCCCACGACGTTCTTTTGAATAATTTGAGACTGTGGGGCTGTAATACGGGATGAGTACGGTTTCTCCTACAATCTTGACACCTCAGCATGGAGATCGGGGAAAACGGAAGGCCCCCATCGTGAAGGCTGTGATCTGGATTCAGAACACGCTCGTCTAATTATTTTTAGGACGAGCGTCCTGTTTCTAGGCTGGCCAAAGGATATTTTATTTTGGCGAATGCACGAAACACACCCCATAATCACGAATCACACCTCATACGCGAGGGACTGTGGTGGCGAGTCCACAGTCTCCTCTGTCTCGACACTCATCACATCCACCTCC
>NW_015505768.1:269022-273845 GCF_001515645.1 Sinocyclocheilus grahami | reverse complement strand
CTCCTAAACAAACGACACACAAATCGTGTGTATCCCCCACCGCCAGATATCATGGGCAGGGAGAAACACAGCAACACAGCGTCCGTTCGCTTGTCATAGACTTTTTCATGATTGTTTTTATATATGCTTGTGCGAATGGACAGACAACAGTACAACAGTAAACACATACACAGAGCGCTACTGAAGAGCAGAAGCTGGTTTGCGCTCTGCTGGATGCGCTTTTATGCTTTCTGGTGCTTGCGTCACCCCGCTGGTGACGTCTCGCTGCTCCACTGGACTGATTTGACACGTGCTTCAGAACGCGGTCACGCAAGGGCGTTCCCAAAGCGACTCGACGCAGCTCGAGTTCCTGAAGGGGAACCTCAATAATGTAGTATTTGACCATAGTAAGTTGTCAAAAACCAAACCGCCATCCTACGCCAACAGTAACAGAAAAAATGTGTCATTCTCACAATATATTCTGACGCCCCACTCAAATGCTGCACCACTCACCAAATGAACCAAATTGTCAAGGAAAGTCATTTATGAAAAAGTACAGGCCAAAAGGGGAACAAAAGAGTTGAAAATCCCAGCACCCAGCAGGTAGAAAGCTCTTACACACCCACTCCCAGCGTGCGCTCCATCAGTGAAAAGAGAGAGTCACTCCATTGACACTCAGCAGGGTGGAACGATAACAAAGTTCATTTTTAATGGCCGCTTTATTTCCTAATCAATTAATGTCTTTAATTAATGTGTTTACAACAATGAGGAAAATCTAAGAGGTGGCAATGTCCCGGCAGCTGGATGGAGAAAGAATGCCAATCTTTGTCTGTTTGTGCATGCATGTGTGTGTGTGTGTCATTTTTGATAGCAGGTGTTGTGACTTTGTCTGAAAGAGAGAAAGAGAGGGAAGCAAAATTAGAAAAAAATAAATCTCTCCTAAATTCTCTCCTGCTGTTCCTCTCTTCATCATTTGATTCTTTATGAAGAGAAAATGTTTTTAATGGAGCCAAAAGTGACAGTATGACTCTTTTAGAACATAACATGCAAACCCATTAAAACTTCCTCTAAGCAAAAATCATTCTTTCTCTCTCTTGCCTACTCTTTGAAGTTCCGTTTTATTCAGTTCAGTTTTATTGAATTATAGAGAGCTGTTCTAGAGTGAATACCATAATCACTTTTCCTGTGAGCCACACTGTAACTATTAAGTCAAGTACATCCTCATCTCTGAAATGCCAGAGAAACAGGTGAGCCTGTCCACATCCTTTTGAGCATTTCAAATCTGCAAACTATGGCTAGGTTGAGTGCTGAGGGTGCTGAATGTCGTTTTGGAGGGTATGGATGCAGTCATCCAGCGTTTGTGAGCAGAGATCATGCTTTGTGCTTTTAGAGGACCGAAATTGTGCATTTCCACCTGCAGCCGGCACAGCTGCTCCAAAACCTGACACAGAAATAAATAAGCCATTGCCGCCGTCATACTGCACAGATTTAGGACAAACCATTGGGTGTTGTTATAATTCCTCGCAGTCTGCTGTGCAACATTGTTTGTTTATATTAAAACTGTCTCTTTTGTTTATGTAGAAAATCTATTTTTATAAAGTGTGCATGTTTTTAAAGCACAACCCACTCTTTAAAAAAAAAAGTTCCAAAATTACTATTATGTTTTAAGTGTTGCAATGATGCTGGTACCCTGGAACCCATTTGCAATAAAACCATCATTAATTAATGCCAAAGCTTCTCTCTCTCTTTACAGCCCTAGAGAGATAAATGAACATTGAACATCATTACATTTCTTTTTTTCTCTCTCTTCAGAATTAGGGCATATGTAAATGGACACTCCCTGAGAGTGAGTGAGAGAGAAAGAGAGCAGGAAAGAAAGGAAGGAAAGGTCAGATCTTAAGAGTTTAACTAAAATAAATATCCATATTCAACATTCAGGGAAAGCAGACACGCACTGTAAACACATACCTCAGCTGTAAACACACAGGATTGTGTGTGTGCGCACGCAAATGGGAGCGAAAGCATAAACAGAGAGCTACAGGTGCTTATTGATCATGTATTGGTTGACATTGACCACTGTGCTCTGTGGGAAAGACACTCCAGTGGCCGCATGACTTCAGATGGAGAGATACGAGACAGAAGTGTGGAAATAAAGAGGAGAGATGAGACAAGACGATGAGAAACAGAAAGAAACAAGACGAGACAGAGAAGATATGAGAGAAGGAGAAAAGAGACAAGATATCAAAGAGAAAAGACAAGATCAAGAGGTCAGACCAGATGAGAAGAGAGGAGAGAAGGGAAGGGAAAGCAAGAGGTAAGATGACATGACATGAGATGAAAGAAAATGAAGAGGGAAAACAGATGAGACAAGATGAGAAAATAAAAAGAGAAAGAAAGAAGACCTAATGAGAACATTTAAAGAGAAAAGAAAGAGGAGGAAGCTGACAAGAAAGTAGTATGAGAAAAGCATGAGAATATGAGATAAAAGACGAGAAGGAGCTATAAGAGGAAGGTTGAGAAAATTGGCTAAAAATCAAAGAATAGAAAGATAAATAAGACGAGGAAGTCAATGACAAGAAAAAAGAGGAAGTCGGAGGAAAAAAGGTGAAAGAGAAGAGGTACAATACAAAAGTATGAAATAACACAAATCAGAGCAGTGCTTTAATTGTTTCTGTCTTCGTGAAATGTAAAGTTGTGTCCAGATCCTAGCTGAAGCATTACAACAGTGCCTTATACTCTAATTTATTCTAATAATACACTGCTGTTTCCTGACGGCAATATATTACTTTTCTACCTCCCCGCAACTTGTAAACGTGATATTGTCAGACAGGGTTTATTTCAGTTCAGGTATATTTGCTGTAAATTGTATACAGTACAGTGGGAGCAAACAGCAGAAAAAGCCAGAGAGTTTCAGCTGCATGAGGCGGACGAAAAAAAAAGAGAACGGTGGACTACACTAAAAGACCATCACCAGATGACATATGACAAGACGGGCCTCTCGTCAGCTCAAATGGATGTTAGATGTTAAACTGAAAACATTAGAATATTTAACTGATGTAGAGTTCATCTGCACAGCTTAATGAAAAAAAAACTGTGAACATTTTCATTGTATTTTCTCTCTGGCTTTCTCAATTTTCTCTTTAACTCTCCTCCTCTCCCTCTCTTCTTTCGCCAATTGAGGCTCAATGAAACAGAGCCAAGGAAGTCTTGGAACAAGAAAGGAACATTTCCCATCTCTTCTCTCACTTTTTCACCCATATGAATGTTTTCAGAATTCATCAACTATTTATCTTAATCTCCTGCTCTTTCACAGTCTACTGTATCTGTTTGCCAAAACCTGGCGCAAAACCCCCAAACATGAGGGGGGAAAACAGCTAAAAATCCTGGAAACCTTCTTTGTTTGGCTGTTTCACATCTGATGCTGAATCTGGACAGGTTTTTCCCATCTCGTTATCTCTCCCATGCCTCTATTGTAAGATTTCGTCTTGCTAAGTTTCCACACTCTTATTGTGAGCTGAAGTACCTACTGCAAAGTAATTACTGCAGAGATCTGGGGCAGCATTCACTGGGTAACAGTAAAAAGTGTGGCCCACAGTACTGACAAAAACATCTCAGCATGTTGGAGGAAGCATCCCATCCACTAAATAGAGCTGACGCAAGCTAAAGACAGAAAAACACATCAGGAAAACAGCTAGGTCCATGTAATAATGAGACACTGTTCTGTGCATTACAGACAGATGGAAAAAATCCTATTTTGTCTTGTCATGATACATGATAAAAAATATAATGCATTAACTCCACTAAATGAGTTGTGTGCCTTAAACAAAACAAACTCTGTCAATAGAACAAAAGAAGAAACTTATATTATATTGAAGAAACTGAAATGTAGATTCCCTTATAAGTCTTATGCAATTTTGATTCTCATGAAGTGTATCTTATGTAGAACAAGGCTTGTAAGACTTTTAAAGACCTTTTTAAGACCAGGTATAGCAAATGTAACGAATAAACTGAATGGAACACAATACTTCAATATGGTCTCTAAATGTTAATTTCTTGTATGAGCAATGTTTCAAAAGTCAGCCCCTAATGGAAAATGAAAATAACTTTTATTGTACCTTCTGATCACAATGATGTTCTTCCTCAGTATGTTTGCCTTGTTTTCCAAAGCAAATGTCTAAAGATAATTTATTTGAGAAGCTAAACATAAACAAGAAGTCTTGTTTTAGAGAAACTGATTATGTCTGCCAATGGGCTCATGAAAAACAACTTATTTCAAAGTGAAAACAAGTTTTCATACCCCATTGACAGATGTTTGTTCTTGTTTTAGGCATAAACTAAATTGTTACATTTTTCAGTAAAGAAGACTTTATATGTTCAATTTGCATTTTAAGTAAATAAAAGACAAATGAAGACATAAGCCCTTTTAAGACAAAAAATACGGTTAAAAGCTATTTTTAATCATTTGTAATGAAGAAACAAACACAAAATGCTAGGATCAAAGCAGCATGTATACTGTGCACAATAATATTTTTTTTCAGATATTTCAAATGTTTTAATTAAATGAGTGACATACTACTATTGCCAAAATGTGCAGAATACAACGGAACATACTGCATGGACTACTATATTCCACAATGCAACAAGCCTCATTTACTAATAGCTGCATTCAATTTGCGTATTTATGTGCACAAAAATATGCTAATGCAAATTTCAACAGGTTCCTATACACATCGGTTTGTTCTTACCCTCATTGCAAGTTGATGAATCTGGGTTATTCTTAAATGAGGGAGAGCATGCCACCAGAGAGAATTTGCATAAAACACACCTAAACCATCTCCATATAA
>NW_015505768.1:267936-269012 GCF_001515645.1 Sinocyclocheilus grahami | reverse complement strand
AAGTGCTTTCACACAGCCTTACCTCTTTCTCTCTCACACGCTCACCCTAAAGCCAGTTAAACTAAATAAATATCTTTTATATCGGCTGGACTATTCAAAATTGTGTTTTGGACCTCTAAATTCAGAACAGGCTGCTTTTTATATCAATCACATATCCAAGACAAAGCACATAACTTGTACCCTGAAATAATGATAAATAAAAGTATTTTTTTAAAAGTTACAAATAATAGTAATACTTTTTGGTAAAGGTTCTGACTTTAAAACTTCATCATGACAACTGTGTGGCAGCACAAATACTTGCATATGCATTGTTAGTGAATGAAGCCAATGTGTTTACTTTCCATTTCATCTGTAGCAAATTAACTGGAAGCAATATTAGCCACGTCCTACTTGTCACATTACTTTATTGTCCGCCAAGGGTTAAGAGGGTCATTCCTGTTATGCAGCACATTCTGAACTCTGTAACTTTTCAATAAATAGACATACTTGTGTAATTTAAGAATGCTCAATTAAATATGCAATGTAATGAAGTCAAGTGACAGACAACACTGTAGCATAATAAAGTTTTGAAATGCATATTTGCATATCATAGCAAAATCAGTACTGCAATGCAGTATCCATCTGAGTGAGATGGTCTCCAGAAATGGGATGTTAGAACATGTTCAAATGCATAAACTAATCGTTTTTTTACGATTAAGATCCTTTAATTTGGTGTTCCCAGTCAAAAATGACCAGCCTTTTAAATGTTGCTGGTAAATCTCTCATTTTGCAATATTATCACCCCCCTCCCTCCCTTTCTTTCTTTCTTCTGCTTTCTTTCTTTTTCAACCAGCTTTCTTTCAATCAGCACAGGTATTGTATTTCTTTTTGGAACTGATTGCTCACAGGCCTCGTTAATCTGAGTTTATGCACCTCAGTTTTTGAAAAATAAAGAAATAAGTTTACAAAAAGACAGAATCCAAAATTTGGTAACACCATAGTAGTATAATGAGAGAATTAAAAAAAAAATTTTGTAAGCAAGTCACTTTTGACCGGGAGTAACAAATTGGGGGGGAAAATCCTTTAAAAAAAAAAAA
>NW_015505768.1:266299-267563 GCF_001515645.1 Sinocyclocheilus grahami | reverse complement strand
AAAAAAATGCATAAATAAAAATTAAGATATGCAAGGATAAATCGCTTAAACATTGCAACGGGGGAAAAAAACAAGAATTGTCCATTTTGATTTCATGGTGACTTCAAGCACGATAGCTGAAGATGTTCTGTGTAGCATAAATAGCTTCGTGGTCTCACTTCGCACAGGATTAGGGATGTGGTTATTCCCTGTTAGGATTCCAGCTGTCAGGAGAAAGACATGAGGAGAATCTCACTCAAAGCAAACCAACCAAAAGACTGATCAGGGAACGTTCCACTGGAGCCACTCTGGTACGTGACTAATTCAGCGTATCCACAGAATAACCTAACTCCCCAGATTGTTCCATATGCTTTAAATACACATGACGGAAAAGAAGGCGAGAGTGCATGTTTGAAAGAGAGACGGGGCTAGAAAGACTTCCTTTATACATTTCTGTGTGTGTGAGTAAATTGTTTGTTTAGGCTTGAAGATTAGAAGAACTCTCAATGTAAAAATCATTTAAATCTCGGTTTGTTCACCAGCAAATGGCACACGCGTGCACATGTATTTCTGAGAGAAAGATAGTCTGTCATTTGCTGTAATTCAGAAGTGATGAGCAGCAGCAGAAAGACACTACAAATGCATTAGTGCTCCTCAAATATACATGAAAGGAAAGGAGGAAAGAGAGAGAGAGAGAAGTCAGCCATTTATTTCTAAATACATTTAACTCCTCAAAAACATTTATTAGAAGCCACAATGTGTGCGTGTGCCCTGAATTTTAAGTTAGGGAGTATCATATGTTATACCCCATGGGGAGGATGGGTACTCACACACAGCCTATTGTGAGCATGTAGTCCTAGTAATGCTGTAGCTATGCAATACTTATTGAAAATATTAAATATGCATAGTATCTTTTGCTACCTAAACTAGAAGACTGGGAGTTCATTTATACAAACACACTTGTTCAAGGATATCCATTGCTGGTAATCACTCCCATCACAATATTGTTGTCTGTCTGCATATGAATCCGATGTACCAATCGTCTGTGACCTCGGACCTGGTTCTGAAATTGAATGTTAGTATAGAGCTGTGCGCTGTTGTTTGTTAGACTCAGATAAGAAAAACGGGTATACATATGAATATACTGCTGTATACATATATTAAACAGCTGTAGACAACATACACCCATACAGTTAGCAGCAGCCTACTGTTGTCAGTCCTGTTTGGAGTGCTAAATATGGCATTCACACATTGCCATGAAAGAGGTTCTAACCAAAGTGACTCT
>NW_015505768.1:263853-266000 GCF_001515645.1 Sinocyclocheilus grahami | reverse complement strand
CAAATTTTGCTATAAGTTTGATCGCAACATATAATCATTGCTGTTAGTGTTCACCGTCTGTTTAACTACATGACATTAACTAACTGCTTGATTTTTACCGTACATTTCTGCCACATGGACATCACCACTGATAAGCTAAATATAATGTAGAAACTTTAATTTTCTGTAAAGCTGCTTTGCAACGATTTGCATCGTGAAAAGCACTATACAAATAAACTTGAATTGAAGGGCAGTGTATGTATTAGCCTATATACATTTTTTAATTGTGCATGCTCATTTCCCTTGTTATTATATTAAGATTACCTTGGCCATCATCTAACACTGAAAGTTCATTTTTAATAGCATTAATAGTTTTATACTATTACATTTAATCTTTAGTTCATCTCAAAATGTTTTTTTTGTTTGTTTTTCAAAACTTACATTATAATGTGCCTAAATTAACTTAAAGCATTAAAGAAAAACTAATGGAAATAATTAAAATTATTATCAGTTTATCAGCCAGAATTTTAATTTCAGGGCATCCCTAAAATAAACATTAAATGCTTAAAAGCACAAAACAAAGTACTGCTATTTAAACATTGCTACCTGTTGTGTAATATCATTCAAGGCTATCACAGATTCAAAAAGGGAAATTATATTGTTTACCTGTTTATATAGATATCTGTCTGCTGTTGTATGTATAGGATAATCTGAGTCACACCTGTTAGTAAAAAAAAAAAAGTATGTCTGAACATAGCTTTGACATAAGGAGGAATAGAATATGATAGAATAGCATGTAGAGGATAATGAAAGATCTCATTCAGCTTTAGCTGCTTGACCTCTGAAAGATATGCAATGCATACTCTTGCACACTGAAGAAACAGGTGTGTGTCTGTGCGTGCATTTCCGCCCTTGTGTGTGTAACGGGATGATCGGAGGCTCTCAGGATGAAATTTTTAATGATTCGAATCATTCACGGTCCAACACATCCGCTATGAGGGCGAATGTGCCATGTGTGTGTGCGTGATTCATGCATCAATACCTCAGCAAACTCAATCTGCATTACCGACCCAACGTAAGGAAGCCAATTATGTGTATAAAAGTGTGCGTATATGAAAGAGAGAGAATGAGAGCCAATGTCTAAGAGCACAGGAGTGAGTCACAGCATGTCTAAATGTGTCCACATATGTATATTAAAGGAGGTCCTTAGTCCTGCTAGAATGCCTTATGGTGTCTCGTGGGAGTGATCCTGAGCTAATTCATTTAGATCAAACCAAAGTAGTTTTTATTTTTATTTTTTATTTTTTTTACAAAACTTCGGAAAATCCTCGTGTTATGTTTATCAAAATACATTTAATTATGAATTGCATTATCAGAGGAGCAACTTGTTGCTGCAAGCATGAATACTTGATTTTAGCTTGTGTGAAAACAAGCCTTCGGTGTACCAATCAGCATCATTGTGCTTTTTACACCACATGGATTCAGCACCTCAGACGGGGCGAAACACAGGCACGTGGGCAGCAGGTGACGTGGGAGAAAAAAACACATCGGACACATCTGAGTTCATCAGCAAAAAAGATGCTGGTGCCCTATTTTTGAGTGGAAACCTCTCAAATCAGAGAGAGAGAGAGAGGGATCTGTGATCGATTCGTCTGTGTCCGGACACAGCAACTCTCAACCAACACCGACTTCTGCTCCACACCCTCAGCGTGACAAACTGAAAGAGCCTCACCTCTCCTCCACCTCCATGATCACGGACAACTTCTTCCTCCCTCCCTTCAGTCAGGAGTGCACCATCAATTATGGGCACCAGAGAGCTGCCACAACAGTAGCTGCTGCCAGTTAGTAGCTGCCAGGTAGCTGCTGTTTTTCCAAGAGTTGAAAGAAAGAGTTTGTTTGTTATGTTTGAGAAATTCAGTTTTCCCTCACTTTGAAACACATTCACAGATTTCACATTCACAATATGCTTCTCAAGGTCAGCTTGTTGCCGTTCTGATCCTGTGAGCACACCTCGGCTGCCGCCTATCAAGCTCTCATTGAAAGCATTTCACTTGCCATGTGTCATACTTAACCAGTCGACCAGACCAAAAAATTGGCTCACAGGGGAGGCGAATGAGGAGCCCCGGGCTAGTGGCCATTTTGAATTCAAGATGCTGGTATGTAAAAAA
>NW_015505768.1:262981-263476 GCF_001515645.1 Sinocyclocheilus grahami | reverse complement strand
ATTTTGACTTGAAAAACTGGGTTGTTTTCTCCATGACAATGTATTATTTTTAGGTCCCCAAAAATGAGATTATTAAAAAATGGCTTTCTCCCTCAGTTTGTAGAAACAAGCAAAAAACTCATGTTTACAATAATGCACTTACAGTACAATGGAAGTCTATGGGGAAAGGCATTCTGGAAAGCTTAAAAGCAGAAAAGTGCAGCACATTTTTTTGTTAAAGCTCTTATATGAATTAATCTGTACTAAAATGTGCTATTTGTGCTGTAATATTGCCAAAATCATTTTAGTGGTGTCATCACCATTCTAGGTGGGTGAATTTCTGTTATGCATTACAGATGTAATTCATGTGGGTGGATTTTTCTGTAAACAAGTCCCTTTTCTAATGTATTATGCAAAAGTTACACTGCCTTTACATTGTGATGACTTGAAAAACTGGGTATAACTTTGCACAGACAAAGTTAGTACGTGATTTGGTCATACAAGTCATGTTAGCAA
>NW_015505768.1:232912-262147 GCF_001515645.1 Sinocyclocheilus grahami | reverse complement strand
TATTCTATGGCATCGTGAAACACCTTTATTTTTAAGAGTGTATATTCAAATTACACAAATGACAGAGCTACAGCAAAGGCTGAAAAACATTGGAGTTGCCATTGACTTTTACTGTATGGAAAGAAAAAAAATATTTCAGGTTTGGAATGTCATGAAGGTAGATAAATGGCTATTTTCATTTTTGAGTGGACTATCATTATCCAGTTGTGGTGTGCAGAAGTAGTAAATCATCATGCTGTAAAAAGAAAATCACTCTACCCCACATGAACACATCTTGAATGTATTCACACACATGCACACATGTACAGGGTATGACCTCCAGCCACAAATACACAGCATACTTAATAAACTCTCATACAGCCTTATACATGTTCCTAACACGCACACTCATTACAGAAACCCACAGCAGGGGTTCTAGACTACAAGTTGTCAATCAGAGTAAGCTGCCAAACAGACATGGCAGCTGTGCAGTTAAAATTACAGATCTGGACCAAACAGAGCAAAAATATCAACATCTTACGGCTAAAAGCTTTAGAAAACAACCTCAATTTAAACTTGATGGTTTCATGATAAACAAAGATATCACTCGATTGTTTACATCATGCTGCTATGATTCTTTCACAGATGTAGCTCTAAAACAAGTGAAAATGGTAAAGGAAAGGTTCATACAGAAATAAAAATGATCATTTCATCATTAACTCACCCTCATGTCAGCTGTAATACTGTCTTTATGGAATACTAAATAAGTTATTAGACAGAATGACAGTCTCAGTCACCATTCATTTTCATTTAAGAAATAAAGTCAAATCAGTGGAATGACATGAGGGCAAGTAAATGATTATTATTATTTTTTTATTGTTTTTACTATCCTTTGTGTCTAAATATTTTTAAACCACTGTAGACTATATGGCTGTTGAGCAGGTGTTATGTAGTCATATTTGTGTATGCGTTCATCTAAGTGTATGTATTTTACATGCGTTTTGGCAGATGCGTGTTGTATTTTTGTCTATTAGTGACTATTTTGATAAGCGTATATTGTATTTGTATGTACCTGTTCTCCATCAGCAGAAGCTGTAGAATCTCTCATGGCTCAGTACTTGTGTGGTGGCCCAGTCAACAACAGCTGAACTTCACAAAACAACAGTGTGTCACAAAGAAGCACGATTAATTAATCTGAAAAGCACAATGAAAAAGATAGAGTGTGTGTTTATCTTTTGGCGTTTGCCTAGACGAATATTGTGTAGTAGCCATTATCAAAATATTTTCAGGTCGTTTTATGTGACGATCAAATGCAATACAGCGGACAATTCAGCTTTACCTGGCAATCCTACGGTGGCCGAGAGAGCTCAACGCGCTGCAAATGAAAAAATCCATGGAAATAGAAAAACACCTGCAAATTAAGAAAACATCTTCATCAATTTGACAACACACGCGCTGCAAATTCTGACAACACAACCAAATACAGAAACGTGCTGTAAATTCTCACAACACAAACAAAGAAACGCGCTGCAAATTCAAAACAAATAAACAAACAAAAAGAGAAACGTGCTGCAAATATGCACAGACCACATTGGAAATGTTTAAGGCAGGGCTGTCCAAACTCGGTCCTGGAGGGCCGGTGTCCTGCAGAGTTTAGCTCCAATCCTAATTAAACACACCTGAACCAGCTAATCAAGCTCTTACTAGGCATAGAAACTTCCAGTCAGGTGTGTTGAAGCAAGTTGGAGCTAAACTCTGCAGGACACCGGCCCTCCAGGACCGAGTTTGGACAGCCCTGGTTTAAGGGAAGCGCGTTTCTTTGTTTATGTTGTGAGTATTTGCAGCGCATTTCTTTATTTGGTTGTGTTATCAAAATTTGCGGGGTGTGATTGATGAAGATGTTTTCTTAATTTGCAGGTGTTTTTTTCCTATTTGGAAGGGTTTTTTTTGTTTTGTTTTGTTTTCATTTGCAGCACGTTGAGCTCTCTCGGCCACTGACCGTACAATCCACTTATTTCCGAACAAAATGTGATTTAAAATATAGATGTCTCTTCCGGGTTGGTCGCTGCCACTCGAAAGCATTGAAGCAAATAATATCAAACAACAAGGTTGCGCTACAAACAATACCTTTTGACCAAATGACCATACCTATCTTTGGATCGAGGGCACACGCAAACTGTCTTAACGTCATTGAATTGTTGAATCACTGAATCGTTGATTCATTCAAAATAAACAATTAATTACACAAAGACATGAAAATAAATAGTACAGTGTGAATAGATTTTTAGAGTAATATTGAGTCCATATCATGCTAATTATTTTTAAACACTACAAAGCATGGTTTCTTTCCAGGGAATTTATATATATATATATTTTTTTATTTTTTTTTTCCTACTGGCAAAAATTCAGAAAGAACAGGTGCCGATAGCCGTTTATTGGTAGTTGCTGATTGTTGCCCGATTTTTGCCACATGAACATCTCTTTTCCATGGATCTATGGAATGCCAAACAACAGCTCAGTGAATCATTCGGAATCATTTTCTGCACACTCCAACTTGAGAACAGAATCGTCTGAAGCAGTTTCTTACTCCTTAAAACAGTAACGACATACATAAACACAAAGAACAAACAGAGCGTTGGATTAAGTGGATTTACCTGCAATCCATTGAAACCAAACCTGCAAATTCGTCCAATCGTTTGGCAGTTTCGCAGGCTTTAAATTAATGAATGAATAAATGACATTTCCAACCAAAAATAGTTTTTGATTAAATTACTGCAATATTCATATTTAGAATGCATATCTAAATATAAATACTCTATTACTCTACTAATAGAAAACTACTCTATAAAAAAAGTTTCTGCTTGGTTTTTTGAGTAGTTGGTAGCTTTGATGGCTTCATTTGAGTATGTTGCTCATCATTGGATAAGAGTGTGTATATGTCATTTTTGTAAACAATAGTTTATCCTTGTGTCTTGTAACACAAAGCCTTGTCTTCTAAAGCAATGTCTCAGCTGTTGAAGAAACTTTTTCAAAGCTTATTCCTCTGTCTCTCACACAAACATCTCTTTTCCTCAAAGGAATAATGTACATCCATTTTTTTATTCAGTTATTGGCATTATTGCACCATTTGAGTAATGATTATTGAAAGAGACTCAGAAGAGAGAGAAGGGTTCAACAGCATTCTGTTCTTCTCTGTCCTCCTAGATGCGTTTAGCTTCATGAGCTTAACAAATTCTCAACCCTCCGCACAGACACACTCTCTCATGAAGAGAGAATGTCATGCTGCACTCAGCCCCTTACTGAGATCCTATTCAATAACGTCTCCAAATGCACGTTTCATAAGAAGGGATTTTGTACAGACAGCTATATAAGACACACACATTCACACTTGCTCTCTCCATTATAACAATTGGCATTGAGACTGTTTCCCGTAGCAACGTGGCTCAGACGAGAGAATAGTCTGAACTCTTTAGAGACGGACATACTCTCCCTCACACACACTTGCACATTAACCACCAAATATTTTGTTTACTTTTTATTATTATATTTATTATATTTTATTTATTTTATGTTTTGTTTACTGTGTGGAGACGTGCTGATATCGCGTTTGGTCTTGTTCAGGCAAAACCAGTGAGTGATTCTCTATTTTTCTTTAATTGTTTGAGTAACATTAAAGTGATAGTTCACCCCAAAAGTGTAAATACTGTCATCATTATTGTACATCAGTATTGTGTCTTTTTATTCTTATGTCCTTAACTTATTTATGTCAGAGGTTGCTGAGAGGATTCACAGAGTAAGAATTTCATGTGTAACAGACATATGTTTCCTGTACATATGACAATAAACTCTTGAATCTTGAACTCACCCTCGTGTCGTTCTAAACCTGTATGACCAGTGTTGGGGGTAACGCATTACAAGTAACACAAGTTATGTAATCATATCACTTTTTTCAAGTAACTACTAAAGCATTATTTTTTAATTTACAAGACCATATCTGAGTTATTTTTTCAAATAAGTAATGCCAGTTACTATGGTTTCCCATTTATTGACTGACAGCTCTCCTGTCCTTATGTTGAGAGAAATCGTGAGAAAGTGCAGAGAACACCTGTTTAAACCTGTGCGCTGTGTAATCGTGCATGGTTACTGAAGTTATAGACTATGTGTGAAAATGTGTCTACTCATCTCACATTTGCAAAACACAGATTCAGTATTCCTCAAAACGAATAAAAAAAGTGAAATGCAAATTCAGAGTATGACACAAACCTGGAATAATTAAACATTAAATAACACAAATATGCTTTATGTATTTAATCCCATTTTATTAAACAATGTCTTTGCTGCTGACCTTCGCTGATTTTCGCTGACTTTAGATAAACATAGCATTGTGTTTTTTATTATTATTTTATTTATTTATTTATTTATTGCTTGCTTGCTTGCTTGCTGAAGAGTGTTGAACTTTCTTCTCCTGTGTCCTATTCTTCATGCAATCCAGAATGGCAGCACAGCTGAAAGGTTTGTTTGAGCTACGCCCTCTACTGTACAGAGGTGAATTTACATTTCCTTCAGCAGGAGGCTTAATCATTTAACTTTTGGTGTGAAAGGGCTTTTACATTTGCCAAAAACAGAACTTTAAGCCCAGCCCAGATGAGAAAATGTAACACATTACTTTCCATAAAAATTAACTAAGTAACGCGATTAGTTACTTTTTTAGGGAGTAACAAGATATTGTAATGCATTACTTCAAGTTACTTTCCCTAACACTGGCACGTTCTGTATAAGTTCTCTTTAACAATTTAATGCAGTTTTAAAAACTCATTTAAATATCAACCGTATCACGCTTTTTATTTTCTCATTAATCCATGTTTCTTTATCACTCTAAGGTGTTAATAACTTTTAGCAGTCCTTCCCACTGAAAGCTGTGCGGACATATTTACATAACCAATATAAACCATATATACGATTATACCTCCCAGATCTGTTCAAATATAACATAGTATATCAAGGTTTTCAATTTCCTGCTCTGAGCTACTTTCAGTCACAAATTGGCTATATCAGCCATCATAGGATGGGGAGTGTCTCCTATATTTAGAGCTCCAGGCTAAACTAAAACATTAAGAAGCCTATTGACTTTTTAGTTAACAAATTATGGCATCTTGATCAAGATGGACGTTCAGTTCAATTAAATTCAAGTTTATTTGTATAGAGCTTTTGCAATACATATTGTTTCAAAGCAGCTGCAGAAAATGCTTCAGATGTGGTTCTTTTTTTTGCTTGTTTATAAGTCAAATATTATGTTAATTATGGGTCCAACATTTCCTTCATCCAAAGTTTTAAACTCAGAGTTTCTCATACAATCAAATAATTTCGAATCGAAATGTCGAATTTAGCTAGATTGTACGTACGTACGTTCTTATTTATTTATTTATTCATTCTTTGAGTGTGCAACCATGGTAGTTTCAGTCAGGAGCTCAGTATATTCTGTACACACATAGGACAGTTATTTAAGAGATTCACTCCCACATTTAAATGTATTTGTCACCCCCAAAACTTTGTGGTGTATATGAGTGAAAGTAATCTGTGTCTCTTTGCTGCTCCTCCTGTGAGCCCAAACTCTCTCTCTCTCTCTCTCTCTCTCTCTCTCTCTCTGTGTTTGTGTGTGTGTGTGTGAGAGAGAGAGAGAGACTGTCAGATTCTATCTGCATCAGTCTGGGCATGTTAACATAAAACAGCACATCTCTAACTCAAATGAAAGAGGGGAATCCTCCATCCCTCCTTCAGACAGATGAGTGGGTACAGATAAAGGCAATGGACAGATGAAAGAGTTCAGCTGACAGAAGGGATCAGAGAGGACGAGAAACGGTGGAAGGAGAAGAATGGGGCGGGGGGTTGCAGGGGCCATTAAAAGGAAGGACCGACGGATTGAGGTATTTTGTGGAACAGTTTCTGTGCAGGTGAGAGAGAAACAGAGACATAAGACTAGAGAAAAAAATCTCTCTAGTGAAAGAAATCATCGCAAAAAAGTAAAGAATTCCCAGGGCAGAATGATAGGAGCTATTCTGTGAAATAAAGATGAGTAATTTAAAGAAGGAGAAAAGAGGATAGATAGATCGATTCATTCAGGGTAATAGAAGAGCCTCTTAGGTAAACAGGCCCCATTTCTGAGGTAACTTTGAGACATCACTGCAAACGCTCTGCTCATTTGTAGTTTCAAATGTGATGAACATTAGTTTATATTGAGTGATTATTATAAAACACACACTTAGACACTAATCACTCAGAAACACACACACACACACACACACACACACACACATACAATTGATTGCTTCTGTTGTCTTCATTTGTGAGTCGCTTTGGATAAAAGCGTCTGATAAATGACTAAATAAAATTAAATAAATATGTGCATGCTATCTGAATCAGACTAAATGTGTGTCCCTTTCACAAAATCCCTTGCTTTGTCTGTTTCCTCTTTCTGTCCTTTACTGTCTGCCTCTGGTTTTCTCTCTCTGTCCCACTATATCACTATATTCCTCTCTCTTTCGCTGTGACCATGTTCACACTGCAGCTTAAAATGGTTGTCACTTCTCTTTTGAGTTCTTAATCTGGTTCTGTTCAAGCAGAGTTCACTGCTTTCTACAACTGATTTTACTCCTGAAAATGTACCCTCTTTCCTTCGACAAAAAGCCAATAGGATTTTTCCACTGGCTTTTGGACTTTTACAGTAAATAAGCTCTGTGACCAATGACAATTTGATTCTTAAACAATTTGTTCATCAATCTTCACAAATTATCACGACTTTTATGATTTTTGAAGCCTAAATACAATCGGCAGAAGTAAAATTCTAAAGTTGGTAGTAAAAGCTAAAAGATTTTAATGTTACCACCGCTAAGCTTCCAAGTTTGCGTTAGACTACTTTGCAAGAGCACGAATTTAAACATGACAATGCAGTAATGAGTAGATACGTTTCCTTGTTCGGCATGATTGCGTTTAATGTACCTACAACAGACAACCTATGTAGTCCGGACTGTCTTGTTTAGCTACTTGTTCGCAACCACCTTTTTAAAGTCACGTAAAAGCTTAAAAAATCACGAGTGGGGTATTACTGATGTTTTTTATGTTGTAGAATAAACCTTTAAAGTATTATTTGAGCTCGTGTTTACCACAGACCTTATTTCAGACATTTAACCAAAAACCCATTGATTTCGGGGACGCTCTTGATTAAAAACGCACGGGCTGCTCCCCTGACTCTCTTCTGCTGTTTACAGGCCTAGGGCAGTCTCAGAGACAGGTGTGATTTCTCATGGCACCCATCTCTGTGATATCTGTCAGGTAGTTGGGACGTATGTGTGGTGATCCAAACAAATATCGCTTACAGCACCTTTAATTATCATCAAAGCTCAACTAGTTTGAAATATCACCCAAGAGCGAAACACAATGTCGTTTGTATGGACATGGATGGGAAGGGCATCAGAGTATTGCAGTAGCAAAACATCTTTGTTACACTTTAAGTACATAAACTGTGAGCAATAAAAAATGCTAAATGTTTCTATATCAACCTTCAGGGCTTCTTGAGTGACTCTAATACGCCGTACAAACATATAATGATAATTGAAAGGGGTTCAACACATGTAAGAATGATTTGAATTATGTTATTGAAATGAAAGCTTTACATAGCAATTTACATAACAACTGTTTTGGAGGCTTTCTTGATTGAAATATTTTAATTAAAACTACAAAACGTGTTCAGGCAAAACCAGTGAGTGATTCTCTATTTTTCTTTAATTGTTTGAGTAACATTAAAGTGATAGTTCACCCCAAAAGTGTAAATACTGTCATCATTATTGTACATCAGTATTGTGTCTTTTTATTCTTATGTCCTTAACTTATGTCAGAGGTTGCTGAGAGGATTCACAGAGTAAGAATTTCATGTGTAACAGACATATGTTTCCTGTACATATGACAATAAACTCTTGAATCTTGAACTCACCCTCGTGTCGTTCTAAACCTGTATGACCAGTGTTGGGGGTAACGCATTACAAGTAACACAAGTTATGTAATCATATCACTTTTTTCAAGTAACTACTAAAGCATTATTTTTTAATTTACAAGACCATATCTGAGTTATTTTTTCAAATAAGTAATGCCAGTTACTATGTTTTCCCATTTATTGACTGACAGCTCTCCTGTCCTTATGTTGAGAGAAATCGTGAGAAAGTGCAGAGAACACCTGTTTAAACCTGTGCGCTGTGTAATCGTGCATGGTTACTGAAGTTATAGACTATGTGTGAAAATGTGTCTACTCATCTCACATTTGCAAAACACAGATTCAGTATTCCTCAAAACGAATAAAAAAAGTGAAATGCAAATTCAGAGTATGACACAAACCTGGAATAATTAAACATTAAATAACACAAATATGCTTTATGTATTTAATCCCATTTTATTAAACAATGTCTTTGCTGCTGACCTTCGCTGATTTTCGCTGACTTTAGATAAACATAGCATTGTGTTTTTTATTATTATTTTATTTATTTATTTATTTATTGCTTGCTTGCTTGCTGAAGAGTGTTGAACTTTCTTCTCCTGTGTCCTATTCTTCATGCAATCCAGAATGGCAGCACAGCTGAAAGGTTTGTTTGAGCTACACCCTCTACTGTACAGAGGTGAATTTACATTTCCTTCAGCAGGAGGCTTAATCATTTAACTTTTGGTGTGAAAGGGCTTTTACATTTGCCAAAAACAGAACTTTAAGCCCAGCCCAGATGAGAAAATGTAACACATTACTTTCCATAAAAATTAACTAAGTAACGCGATTAGTTACTTTTTTAGGGAGTAACAAGATATTGTAATGCATTACTTCAAGTTACTTTCCCTAACACTGGCACGTTCTGTATAAGTTCTCTTTAACAATTTAATGCAGTTTTAAAAACTCATTTAAATATCAACCGTATCACGCTTTTTATTTTCTCATTAATCCATGTTTCTTTATCACTCTAAGGTGTTAATAACTTTTAGCAGTCCTTCCCACTGAAAGCTGTGCGGACATATTTACATAACCAATATAAACCATATATACGATTATACCTCCCAGATCTGTTCAAATATAACATAGTATATCAAGGTTTTCAATTTCCTGCTCTGAGCTACTTTCAGTCACAAATTGGCTATATCAGCCATCATAGGATGGGGAGTGTCTCCTATATTTAGAGCTCCAGGCTAAACTAAAACATTAAGAAGCCTATTGACTTTTTAGTTAACAAATTATGGCATCTTGATCAAGATGGACGTTCAGTTCAATTAAATTCAAGTTTATTTGTATAGAGCTTTTGCAATACATATTGTTTCAAAGCAGCTGCAGAAAATGCTTCAGATGTGGTTCTTTTTTTTTGCTTGTTTATAAGTCAAATATTATGTTAATTATGGGTCCAACATTTCCTTCATCCAAAGTTTTAAACTCAGAGTTTCTCATACAATCAAATAATTTCGAATCGGACATAAGCAAAAAAGTTTCTCAATTCAGAGAGGAAGTCAACTGCAAATTTAGCTAGATTGTACGTACGTACGTTCTTATTTATTTATTTATGCTTGTTTATAAGTCAAATATTATGTTAATTATGGGTCCAACATTTCCTTCATCCAAAGTTTTAAACTCAGAGTTTCTCATACAATCAAATAATTTCGAATCGAAATGTCGAATTTAGCTAGATTGTACGTACGTACGTTCTTATTTATTTATTTATTCATTCTTTGAGTGTGCAACCATGGTAGTTTCAGTCAGGAGCTCAGTATATTCTGTACACACATAGGACAGTTATTTAAGAGATTCACTCCCACATTTAAATGTATTTGTCACCCCCAAAACTTTGTGGTGTATATGAGTGAAAGTAATCTGTGTCTCTTTGCTGCTCCTCCTGTGAGCCCAAACTCTCTCTCTCTCTCTCTCTCTCTCTCTCTCTCTCTGTGTTTGTGTGTGTGTGTGTGAGAGAGAGAGAGAGACTGTCAGATTCTATCTGCATCAGTCTGGGCATGTTAACATAAAACAGCACATCTCTAACTCAAATGAAAGAGGGGAATCCTCCATCCCTCCTTCAGACAGATGAGTGGGTACAGATAAAGGCAATGGACAGATGAAAGAGTTCAGCTGACAGAAGGGATCAGAGAGGACGAGAAACGGTGGAAGGAGAAGAATGGGGCGGGGGGTTGCAGGGGCCATTAAAAGGAAGGACCGACGGATTGAGGTATTTTGTGGAACAGTTTCTGTGCAGGTGAGAGAGAAACAGAGACATAAGACTAGAGAAAAAAATCTCTCTAGTGAAAGAAATCATCGCAAAAAAGTAAAGAATTCCCAGGGCAGAATGATAGGAGCTATTCTGTGAAATAAAGATGAGTAATTTAAAGAAGGAGAAAAGAGGATAGATAGATCGATTCATTCAGGGTAATAGAAGAGCCTCTTAGGTAAACAGGCCCCATTTCTGAGGTAACTTTGAGACATCACTGCAAACGCTCTGCTCATTTGTAGTTTCAAATGTGATGAACATTAGTTTATATTGAGTGATTATTATAAAACACACACTTAGACACTAATCACTCAGAAACACACACACACACACACACACACACACACACAAGTAGCCAGCCAAAACCTGCATTTAACTGCCAGTACTCCTGTATTAAGTCTGTAACCACAGTAACCCGAGCAGATGTTTGGCCACATCTGTGCTATGTTTGCTGTTTACTGTTTATGTGTTTGTGTTGTTCTGCGCCATTGCAGGTGAAACTGATCTCTGTCCAAATGGAAGGCAAAATACACATTTACACATGGCAGGGCATGCCACACAGACACACACTATCACACACATGCTGGCTCACAGATCACTGGAGCATGTCCAGCGTGGCCCTCATTATGACAGGTGTTTCAGAGTCGCTGGAGTGCAGCCACTTGAGTGGGACACGGTAACTTTTTTGCATTTCCTCTCTCTTTCTAGTTCTGTCTAAAAATCTGACTGTAAAAGGCTGTAACAGCTGTTAGCAGAGAGCAGCCACGTGGTGTGTGTGTTTGGTTTTGTACAGAGACAGAGGCTGTGTTCGAAATGCCATACTATCATACTACTCGTACTATTTTTGCAGTATCCAGTATGTATGCTGTGCATAGTATGCAAATTTTCTGTATGCATGTAATACCCGAATGACCTACTATATTCGCCAGAATCTGCTAAATATAACTCAAGTACACTGAAACCAGTACAGAAGCTGTTCGGAATGACATACTACCATACTATATTGCAGTATGCTGTGAGTATACTGTGAATAGTATGTGAATTTTCTATATGCATGGAATGCCCGGATTACCTGCTACATTGGCTGAAATTTGATGTATGCATCTGAAGACGCTGCACGGGATATTGTTTCCCAGAAAGCAGTGCGCTCCATGTGACGTTTCATCTTCAAACGCGGGAGTGAACTGGAGGTGGGGAATAGTAATTATAAATGTAACACTTGCATTTGTACGTATATACATATACATGTAAACTACAAACTATCGCTGTGTATCTAAAAACAGTATCGTTAGTAGGACATAAATTGTACTTTAATCTCTACAGCACGAAATTAAGTAAATATTTGAAAAGTGGAAATAAAATGCCTCAATAATACAGTGTTATGTATGCTTTAGGTAGGTTTTTGTCCCAATAAAGTGCCATTCATATAATACAATTTATATATACTGTATGATAATTTATACTCAATATGTTATTGCATACTGTTTTATAATGTACTACAGTATTGAGGTATAAATATCTGCCACCTAACTACTATTTACACTCCTGTTGCTAAAGAAAATGCTGCTATTTTAGTGTAAACAGAACTGATCATTATTTGCACTTAGTGTAACTAGAATATATCGCGTTTTAATATATCGCCACTTAGTGTAACTACCAAAAATATCAATAAAAACAGCTCAGTGTTGATTTAGTTCTTTCCAATATGTAAAGTTAATCAATTATGAAATGAGTTCAATTGGGCAATATAGCATTGTTTACTAGTATAAGGCCTTATTAACAAACCTTTGTAAAAAGAACAGTTAGCTCATTTGTTTCTAAGGTAACAACCTTGACAGCTGTGCTGAATTGATGTTCAGTGTTTGTCATGTGACAGCACTTACGCATACTACTCTGAAACATTTATTGCTTATTGTATACTGTTTCACACAATATTCTTTAAAAAAAAAAAAAAAGGCAGTATGCACTGTGTACTGGGCAGTAAGCAGTAAGCAAGTATGCCATTTCGAACACAGCCAGAAAGTAACACAATGGCTGCATCCAAATTATTCTATGTGTTAAAAGTCAGGGGTGCCACTTCCCCTTCGCCTGATATTAAAATGTGTACTACCTCTGTTGGCTCACATCAAAAGCACATTTCACAAGAAAACACAGGGTAGCCAGGGGAGAGAGACACAAACACACATACTTCAGTACTGGAGGATACTATAATTTCATAGCATAAATTCAAGTCCCATTTTTACATTGTGGACAATGAAACACAATAGGAACAGGAACAGGAAGGAAACCAAATATGGGCACGCATGTCACACACACGAGGGAAAACTAGGTCATGGAAGGCACATGGGGAGAAAAACACAACACAGACAGTCCATATTTCTGACAGTTGCACTGAATGACATTTTAATGGTTGTATTTTGTGAATCATGGCAAAAATGTATGATAAGTCATAATTTTTGCTCAGAAAAAAATGTAATTAAACAAAACACATTCTATTGTATGAAGAGAGAGGAAAAAAATTAAAGCTGTATTAGACTTTTATTGTTTTGATGCTTAAAAACCCATTTTTGTCTTTGATCCATACTGTATACTCACTCTCTGGATTAATTAAATTTTTTGTTTAAAGTAAAAATGTGCAAGTAAATGTAAAAAAAAAACTTGATGGATATTGTATCTCAATGACAAGTCAGCATGAAAATTGAATGGCTCATGAATATTAATTTGTTAACATTAAAGAATTCTAGAAGGAATAACAAGTAATGACAATGCAAGCTAATTAATATTCATAAGCCCAGTCTTCATAAATTGACTGTCACTATAAAGCTGCTTTGAAACTATATGTACTGTATAAAGCACTATATTAATAAAGGTGACTTGACTTGACTTGATGTCAGCACTCCATTCTCTAAAACTTGATGCCACTGCTAAAAATATATATTTCGCTGGTTATGGTAAAGTGAATACTTGTATAATAAGATCATAAAAATGAATCTTGGTTTCAAATTAGTATTGGCCAACATAGCATGCTCGTATGCACACTTTGAAAAATGATCTCATCATTTTTTTTTCTTCCCAGTGTGCTATGATATGGGATGCACAAATTCTTATCTCACATGGTATTTATGGATAACCTAGAATGCAAATTGGAATTCAGGGCATGTGCTGCAAGTGAGCAGCACAAAATGTGTTTCTTACAACGTAGACATAGTGTGAGAATAAAAATAATTTCCTTAACACTTTATCACAAACTAAAGCTTGATAAAGACCCTCACTTTGTATGCAAAGACCAGCTTCTCACAAAGGTATAGTATCCAGTTTAATTACCTTAATGACTGGAACAATCTCATGGGTGAGCGAGGTCAGAAAGACCTGTTTAACGGAGCAGATATAGTGCTGATCAGACGCTGGTATAAAAACCCTTATCAGAGCATCTCTTAAAGAAGTGAAATAAAACGTGATATTACAGATCTTATGAAAACTTTGTGTTGGTTAATAATTCGTAGTCATATGCTTGCGTAGGTTTGCACTACATTACTGTAATTTCAAAGCGATGTATGAAAAAAGTGAAAGGAAATGAATACTTTTATTCAACATTGCATTCAATTGATCAAAAGATAAGATTAGACAATATTTCTATTTCAAGTAAATGCTGAACTTTTGAACATTCTTTTCACTGTAGGTTTGCACTACATTACTGTAATTTCAAAGCGATGTATGAAAAAAGTGAAAGTGAAATGAATACTTTTATTCAACATTGCATTCAATTGATCAAAAGATAAGATTAGACAATATTTCTATTTCAAGTAAATGCTGAACTTTTGAACATTCTTTTCACCAGAAAATCCTAAATGTTAGGCAGCGCTACTATTTTTAACATTGATAGCAATAAGAAATGTTTCATGAGCACCAAAACAGTATGACTTTTGAAGCATCATGATGTGACACTTAAAACTGGAGTAATAGCTGCAGAAAATTCAACTTTGCATCACAGGAATAAATACAGTTTAAAATATATTAAAATAGAAAACTGTTATTTTATATTGTAATAATATTTCAAAATATCACTGAATTTGATTTAATAAATGCAGCCTTTATGAGCATAACAGACTTCTTTCAGAATCATTCATATTCAATGATATTCAGTGAGTTAAAGGTGTGACAACTAGCCTCATTATTTCCTATCCCACAGTGCTGCAGTTAAATCAGGCCAATGACAAAGTGCTTTTCAGATTAATTCAGATTAACTCGTTAGAACATCACTTCAGAAAGGAGTGTCAGGTCATCAAACGAAGAGGAGAAGAGGGAATCACTTTCGGTTCATTTTCCTTCTCTTTTTTCCCCCTCCTCCTCTTCCTCGCTGTTTTCCTTTTCTACCGGTGAGGTCATAATGGCAGTGTTTCCTCTAGAGTCATGTCATCACAGCAAGTCTAACTCTCTTTCATTCACACATTACCTCCATTCGTCCATCCATCCATCTTCCTCCTTCATTCGCAATACTTTCACTCATTCATCTCTTTTCAGTCTCTCAATCTGAGTGTTTCTTTCTCTCTATAATTCATTCTATAGAGAGGAAGGGGGAGTTCTTGCTGATGCTTCAAGAACACACTTCATCTTTTTACCTCCAATTCTTTTTGGCTCTTCCCTTTTTTGTGCTCTCTGTCCTTTCATTTGCCCTTATCCTCTTGTTTTTTTTTCTTCTTAACATGCTTTAACCCCAGTTCCCTCTCTCTCCCATTCTGTAGTTGTTCTTTATGCTAAACTGAGCATATTTAAGTAGAGTGACTTAATAGTCTGTGACTCTGGGGTTTAGATTTGGTAATATAAACTCTAAGGATGACTGAGAAAAGAGGATGAGTCTTTTAAAGAGACAGAGACTTACACAAATTCTGCAGGGAGAACCAGGACTATGCTCCATTTAGAAATGAACTGAAAATGTATTTAAATTCCTGAAATTGAATTAAATTGAGATGGCAAACAGGATGCAGAGTTGTAATTCGAATTTAAGGAAGTAGAACTGAAACAGAATGAAATTCAAATGAATTCACCATATGGGGTATTTCCATTTATTCAAAACATTGTAGTCATCCATTTTGATTAATTACGTATGTACTTTATAAAAATAAAGAAATAACAAAATAAAGAAAACAAAATAAAGTCCAGGCCTGGTCCTCTATCGTCCTTCACTGTCGTCACTCCTCCTTTTATCCTTCCGGAGCTCCTCCGTGGGACTCGAGACCGGTGAGTGGTGCAGGTGTCGCGCATTAGCATTTACTCCACCGGCCTCGCTCCGTTCCCATGGCTCTCGGCCCCGCCCCACTCGTCACAAACACAAAATATGCCCAATTTAAAAATGACTGGTCCATAACTACTACATTAATACTTGTAACAGATAGAGAGGAATTTTTACACATATTTTTGATCAAATAAATGCAGCCTTGGTGAGCATAAGAGACTTCTTTCAAAAATACACACACAAAAATCTTACCAACCCAAAACTTTTAGTGTATATTTATATACTCATATAGCACATTTATGGACCAATCATATTTATAAGGTTGGACATTCAAATCAATTTAAATGTATTATGTATCAATAAATACAAAATTAGTTAAACTGAATGATGATCAATGTATTGTATTTAGGGCTAAACTAATGAAATTAGTTGTTTAATGACTGTGCTGAATTTCCAGTTCAGTAAATATCAGTTAATGTAATTCCAGCTTACTCTTAGGAATGGCCCATTCAATTTCAATAACTATCAATTATGAATCAATAAATGAATGAAATGGACTCAGTTCTTTCATTCGCAATTCTATTAATGGTTAGAACATGTTCTGAAACACAACGTCACCCTGTCTCTGTGTGTGTGTGTGTGTGTGTGTGTGTGTGTGTGTGTGTGTGTGTGTGTGTGTGTGTGTGTGTGTGTGCGCTCGCGCGCATATAGGCCTACCGATGAAGTCAAAGATAATATTGTCGGAATGGGCAGTGACAGTTGATACATCATTGTATCACATCTTTAACCTGTGTGTGTGTGTATGTACAATCATGTTAATCTACCCTTGAATTATCTCTAGAAACACAATAGGGAACACAAAAGATTTAGAAAACATAGAAGAAAGAGAAAGAGATGCATTCAGGATTAGCAGAATGCTGATGGAAGTCTTCCGCTCTAAGTCTGCACATTTCCATTTCCATTTATTTTGTTGCAGACAGCTTCTTACCACAGCAACTTACAAGTAACCGCATATATTGTGAAGTCACGATATTAAGCAGGTCACAAGGGCACGAACCAAGCACCAAGAAACCATAAAAGTGGTCTAGGAAAGCTGTACCAATTTTACTGCTATCAAAAAAATAACTAAATAAATAAATAAGGGCAGGGTTTGGTTGCAATAGTCAAAGGTTTGTGCATTGTTTTTCAACACTCACAAATTCGCTGCCTTATATATATACAGATATATTTCACATCCATCCCAGAAATCCTGGTTTCAGCATAAAGGTCAGGATACACAGCGGGCGGTCGGCATCACATGGCAACAGAAAATAGCAATCATCAGACGGCTGTCGACACAGGTGGTCATGAACACAACAGCACTGCGCTGCAGAAAAGATTTGAGTTAAAAAAGCTTATACCGCTTATATACTGAAAAGGATCTGTAATTGATTTTGCTGAATCAATGAGTACGTTTACATGGACAACAATAATCCGATTTTAATACGATTAAGACAATACTCTGATTAAGAATCTACCATGTAAACAGAGATTTTTGATTACCTTAATATGGCTAAAGTCATAGTCGAAGTAAACAGAAATCGAATTAAGACCTGTGGAGTATTCCTATTTTAGTCGCATTACTGAAGTGCAGTATAGACATTTAATCACATTATTACCGTCGTGTAGGACTTTTCGCGGCATTTTGCGACAGGATACACACATGGCAGTGCTCAACCGTTTGACGGCAAATAAAGAGCTTCATCACCGCCATTTTCTGCATGCACGTACAAATAATTAACTGCACTTGAAGCTTTCATAAAATTTAAAATGAAACTGTACATGGCATCATCACGAAGACGAACTATATGTTTATGCGCGGAATTCCGGAGGGGACGTCATAATGACATGCGCCATTAATCGAACTATGTACTATAACATGTAAAAAGGGAACATGAAAGGAATATTCTAAAAGCCACTCATGTAAACACCATAATCATAATATTGGCTTATTTAGAATAAGGTAAATAATTAGATTACTGATGTCCATGTAAACGTAGTCACTGTTGATTTAGTTGCTGCATCAGTTTGGCCGCAAACTGATTTGGCTGCACAGTAGCGCTTGTTTGGGACAGATTTGTGACCGTATTGTTCTACATAACTGACCATGAGACTTAAAGGGATAGTTCGCCCTTTTTTGTTGTTGTTGTGAATATTGAGTGAATAACTTACAGTAAATATCTCACACAGCTATCAAATGGCTTCAGAAGTTTTAGAATATAGGCACAACTGTTTTTTTGGTGCTGTCTTGTACTTTCTGTGGTTACTGTCTAATTGGACATTATGCATAATATCTTCATTTTTACTGTGTTTTCTGAAGTCCATAGTCAACGCAGCCATCTACCAGGAAATTTTAGAGCACTACATGCTTCCTTCTGCTGACAAGCTTTATGGAGATGCTGATTTCATTTTCCAGCAGGACTTGGCACCTGCCCACACTGCCAAAAGCACCAAAAGCTGGTTCAATAACCATGGTGTTACTGTGCTTGATTGGCCTGCAAACTCACCTGACCTGAACCCCATAGATAATCTACGGGGTATTGTCAAGAGTGCTTCCATCGGTGAGATATTCACGTTCTGTCCAGGTAACGGAATCCAGCGCGTCTGGAAATAATGGCTCTCCATCTCATTCCAGCGCGCAGGGAGCCTTCTGATGTTATAGAGATCTGCGGTCGGTTCTGGGCTGCAGTTGGTCAGATTACATGTCACTCAGATCGGCCATTACAGACTTTGTGAACTCTGACACCTCTGCGTCACCACAGTGGGCGAGAGAGGGGGGTCTCCATCCGGTCGGCCAGCTAGTGGTTTGCTGGCTGTTGTAGTTTGTGGACACGAGAATGGGAGGCTTTTCTCCGCACGGAAGAGTTGTAGCGAACGCGACTCGGATCATATTAGTCTATGATTATCATATTACAAGTTATATATGATGAAGAACGGTCAGCGGCGCCGTGGAGAGGAATGAGTGCGCATCTGGGGAGACTTTAGGAGCGAGTCTCTGTGTTTGAGAGCTGTTTCTTTGTTATGAAACGTGTTAGCAATACTAGCAATCGGATACATTGTTTATTGACAGAAAAGTAGAGTACATTATGCATTTCAGTAAGTATACAGTAAATATACATGGATTATTACAGTGCGGTGTAGATAGAGCTAATATATGTTTGTTTGACGCTGTGAATGTAGAGATAGCTGCCTGCTAGCAAATTAGCTCATCAAACAAAGTAAATTGCAGAGAGTTGGGCCTAATAGAACCTGAATTACTGAATTTCAAAAAGATATATTGTCTTAAAACTCCAAAAGCACCTATGTTTTTTTTTGTGTTTATTGTAATATTTGAAAAATATATAATGTTATTTATAAAAAATGACACTCATATTTTGTAGTTCAAAGGGTTTTCTTTACCATGAAACCATTTTTATTTTCATTTCCTCCATTGTATGTGTGTAGGGCAAACATTTGAATTTGAGTATGAAAAATTTAGGCGAAAATACCAAAAACGCCCCAGAGAATTAAATTACATTTGACTGAAATGCTTGTATTGAAACATTTTCCATTCTACCTATGACAAAACTGTGCTAGATGTTAAGTTTTGTGAAGGATGGTGACTGGTAGGAAGCTTTCTAGCTGCATTTTTGATAAATATGCATAACAGTCACTGTAAAATATTTATTTTAGGTATGGAAATTAAATATTTTGAGTTTTGATATTTGGGATATTGTCATTGTGCTACTTTGGGCACTACTTTAATCTTCAACCAATCCAATTTAAAAACAAAAGCTAAATGCTGATGCTAAATGTCAGTACCATCTATGTTTGTATACTGAATGTGCTCACTGCACAGTTACCGCCGTTAATTTCAGATGATTACAGTATTTTTTTTTTCTGTAATTTTTATATTTTTATTTAGTAATAAAATATCAATTAGATTTTTTTTCCCTAACTGTACAGACCTACTTTACTGAACACCACTTTCTATTTATTCACAAAAAGCATTGATGCATTTTCAAAACGACATACGTTTGTTCTGCAGAATAAAGAATGTGATACACGTTCGGAACAATATGATGAATGTGATAAATGATAATTTAGACATGATAAATGATGATTTAGAATTTTTAGATCAGAAAATAATTGTAACATTTCAAGTGTTTTGTTTAGATGAGGTTATCTGTTAAAGGTTTTTAGCTGTAGATTTGGGTGCTTTCATCATGTGAGAAGATATGTTGCCGTTGATAGGTCTTATGTGTTTTTCTCCCTGCGGTAAAAGGTGGAATTTCACGCTGTGTCTCCCAGACTTTAATCACACCTCAACCTACACAACATACGGCCTCTATTCGTGAGCGGGTGTATTCTGTGACTTACTATAACAGTAAGATGGTTAGAAGTGTTGATATTCACTCATTTTAATTTCTGAAGCTTGTAAATTTGTGGAAAGCTCCCCCCCAAAAAAAGAAGAAGAAGAAAACTTCAGTGTCTTTGACAGAGTGTAAATATGGCAATTGAAATATTTAGCTTGTGTTTCTCACCCTCTGTCATCCCACAGCGCTGTGACATTAGACAAAATTACACAACAGCCTGCCGCTTACCAACCGTAATCACACAAACCAAACAACATTTGATAACCCAAACGGGTGTGTATGTGAGAGAGAAAGAATTGCTTCGCAGTAAGAACAGACTGTTAGGATAGATCGTACAGGCGGCTCTGAGACCATCTGCTCGGAGAGAAATCATTACATGCCACACAGACCTGTTTGCATTTGTATGTTTGGATACATGTTCCTGTGGACGAGTGGACAAACACGTGGCCGAAAAACAAAAGGGTAGAGAAAGCATGTACATGTGCGTGTGTGAGCAAATACAAATGGAGAGAGAAAAGACAAGTAGGGAAAAGACGGACAAAATAAGAGACACTGGAGTCAAAATCTCTAAGCTAATGATTCACTCCTCACTTTTGCTTTATGAAAATGTATTTTGTTTGTAAGATGCCACTGTGATTTTTCTGAAACTTTGCCTGGGCAAATAAATATAAGTATAAAAATAAAAATAAAATTCTATGTTTTAATTCAGCTTTTCATTTGACAAAAACAATTTTCAATAGCTAGTTTTAGTTAATAGTAACAACACTTAATTTTGCTGTTTGTTATTGTTTATTTCTTTTGGTTTAGCTGTTTGCGTATTCACTTAAATGCGTGACAAATCACAATAGCAAGTGCCCAGCTAGAGCACAGGAGCTTCCCAGGTACATTTGCAGGCAGCTTAAGGCAAAACAAAAGGACGATAAGCATATAAGGGAGATAAAAACAGAGAGGAGATACAGAGAGATGGAGTAAGAGGGTGGGGGAGTATTTTAGTCCAAATGGTTCTCTCAATCAGTGCTATTATAACCAGAGAAATCAGATAATTAATACGCTGGAGCCAGGCACCCCGCATCATGTGATTGTCCCCTCTCTTTCTCTCTGTCTCTCGCTCTCTCTACACACACACGCACACAGAGTTGCACTGCTCACACTATTTTGTAAATTAGCCCATTATCTTGACTTGTTGATTCCTTCAATATTTGTTGAAGTGGTTACCATGATAAACAAACAAACCCACGCAGTAATTAACCCCCTCTCTTTCTCTCTGTCTCTCGCTCTCTCTACACACATACACACACGCACACAGAGTTGCACTGCTCACACTATTTTGTAAATTAGCCCATTATCTTGACTTGTTGATTCCTTCAATATTTGTTGAAGTGGTTACCATGATAAACAAACAAACCCACGCAGTAATTAAAGCTAACGTCAATGTGTTTGGGCGTGTGTGCGCGTTTATAGGCAGGTTTTAGTTTGTCAGTACAGAATCATCAACCTTTTGAAAGGCTTTTCATTCCAGACAGCACAAACAGAACCTTGAGGCTGTCCAAAGTGAAAGCACAAACTCTTGCCAAAACAAACAAAACAGGCATTCAAAGGAGTCCAATTCTACAGCAGGAGATTGTTCTGGTATATATTCCCATGGGTTCATGGAAATATGTTTTTATAAATAATTTGCCATGGTAACCATAGCTGATGCCAAAATGGCATTTATCTACAATTATTATTATTACTATTATTATTATTTAATATATTTTTTCTGTTAAGCACTTTGATCTGCATATGAAATGTGCTATATAATTAAACGTGCCTTGGCTTGCCTTGCCATTGTTGGAATAAACAATCAATTATACTGAAATCCCAAATACATTTGATATGATATATGGTAAGCAAGGTATTTTGGTGGGAATTATAGTCATTTTATGATAACGTCAATAAAAATACAGTCTTCTTTATTTAAGATTCTAAGTCACAATTATACTGTAAAAATAATTTTTCAAAGTTGTAAAATAAAACAAAGCTTATTAGAGCAGTTTCTACAAGAAAATACTATTTCAGTCTTTCTACTTCAAATTCTCACGTTCAGTGTCACTTGCTGTTCCTTTGTAATTAATTGTGATCTTTAGTAGAGTAAAAATAGTTCTGAAATAAATCCTACACCTTTATTTTGTCCAGTTTAAAAAGTGACAATTACCATTTTATTTAATTATTTAGTTAATATACAGGCTTATAGTAATAAAGAGTTCAAACCTGGTAAAATCAGATTTTGAAAAGGCTAAATGGTAACTGACGTTCAATCCTAATCTATACATGTGAAACTACAGTAAAGTGAACACCTGCTGTTTTGCGCATATGAATGATGCACTGCTGTTCCATCATGTATTTTTAGAGTTGTTGTTCAGGATGTTTGTTAAAGCTATTTAATGTTCAGGGTTCAAACGAACCACCTACTCACACCTAGGGTAAGAAGAACCATCGCTAAAAGAGCAGTGTTTTTGAAGGGGAAAAGTGCACACACGCATGATTTTGTCCCTGGGATGATGAAAGTAGACAGCTGTTGTTCTCTCTGAAGAGTTAAACACCCGGCAGGCAAAACAGGAAAACTTCAAATTGTGTTAAAACATATAGAGTGTTTTTATGGGATGAGGCAAAAATGAAGCAACAGGAGAAAATGTAGCAGCTGAGATGGCAACCATGTGAATTAAATAGAAAGATATGAAAATATCAAAACAATATTCCGCTGTATCCTGCTTTAGAAAGCTGTGAGATGATGAAGATGTGACGAAAGAGTAATATATACTTTAGCACGAGAGAAAAGTGAGGGTGGAAATCATCACATCTGGCTTAGACTGTGAGTGAATGGTACATCACTGACTCATTGTGGTTGGAAATGCACAACATTAATTCAATTAATCTGAATCATTAATAAAAAAAAATTCTGTATTTGAAAAAAAAATGGTTTTCTGATTAGTCACCTTACGTCATTTATTATTCATTTGATCTGCACCGTAAACTTCAAATAGCATTAAAGTAAATATAATTTTGATGCTATTTATACCATTCGTATGCATTGCATAATATAATTCCTTGATTTAATTCCAGCTACTCATCAAAGCAGAGTCTGTTTGGACACTACAGGGGACAACTCCATATTATTCTCACACATACTGGTACATACACTCAAACACAATCATTCATACAATCCCCAGGTAGCAGAGCTGCTAAAATTAGTATTCATTTACTAAAATAGTGATTATACATCATTAAGCTTCATTCATTGTTAATTGCAGCATTAAATGAGGGAGTTGATTAAAATATATTCAGATTATACACAAACTCAATTAAACAATAGCAAAGAATCTAAAAGTTCATAAACACTCAAACCAGCCCATCTAAATTCACCAAACCTTTGTTTATAATAAAACGCATGCATTGTAGGAATGTGTGATCAGGACATAGAGACACTTCATACCAGAATAAGAGATACCAAAGAAGATAGAAAAGAGGATGCATACGGAATACTAAGAAAAACCTTCATGTACAGAACCTTGAAAACTCTGAAAAGTTGCAAAGGCTGTTTTAAGAAAAAGTTGAATACTGCAGACATCAGAGACTCGTATTAGTGTATAGACTAATGTGAGTCACAGGTCAATGCCAAATACCCTATACATTTACAGGTACATTGAGAGAAACGGTGTAGGCTGTTACCGGCATGCCGTTCCCATGGCGATGACTGGGGGACGCTGGTGAAAAGAATACGGACGGGTGAGTGTGACAAATCAGTGAGTGCATCATTAAGAGGATCTTGTGAGTAAATAAGTACGTAAGTGCATTTGTGAGTAAATATCAATTGTCCTCTACAATCATGTTGTTCCATAACTGTGTTGATTTTTTTTTCTTCTGTGTTGTTCATGCTGCTTTCTACAATGAAAGTGGATGGGGACCAGGGGCTGTTGAGATTAAAAAAGGACTGAAGATTAAAACTTGTCCTGGCTATTCCAAGCTCTATCATTGCAGTCAGCGGGTGTTGCAGTGCTTCAGTCCAAAAGAAGTGAAATAAAAAGCGCCCATCCATTAAAAAAATGGCTCCGGGGGGTGAACAAAGGCCTCCTGTAGCGAATCGATGCATTTTTGTTAGAAAAATATCCATATTCAAAACGTAATAATCACTAAGCTTCGCTCACTGTTGTAAACGGAAGCAGTTCCGGGCGGATGAGTATGAAGTCGGCGCATGCGCACCTCAGGAGTGACGCACGCGGAAACGCAGTGGAGAGATCAAAACAAAACAACGGTCACTAATTAGAAGTACAAAACGAGGATTTGTAAAGAAGAATGTCAGAGGATTTCGATATAAGCCAAGAGGAGACTGGTTTTCCTTTGGTAAAGTAAGGAAACTTTGCTTCCTTTGATCCTGTTAACAAACGTTGGTTTTCACAAGACTCACCGGCGCATGCGCAGCACTGACCTCATACGTCATCAGCCCGGAGCTGCTTCCATGTACAACTGTTGGCGCAAGCTACATTAAAGTGATTATTACGTTTTGAATATGGATATTTTTCTTACAAAAATGCATCGATTCGCTACAGGTGGCCTTTGTTCACCCCCCGGAGCCGTGTGAGATGCTTTTTTTTTAATGGATGGGCGCTTTTTTTTTACTTATTTTGGACTGATGCATGCAACACCCGCTGAGTGGCATTAAAAAGCTTGAAAGATCAAAGACAATTTTTAATATAACTCCGACTGGATTCGTCTGAAAGAAAAAAAGTAATATACACCTAGGAAGGCTCTGGGGTGAGTAAAACACAGCCTAATTTTCATTTTTGGGTGAACTAACCCTTTAAGTATACAAAGATAGTGCACTCATGTTACTTATGAATGGGAGAAAGTGCAAGGCGCAATATGGCAGAATAGTCCCTCCTTCCAAATAAAAGAGCCAATCGCTAATAGGTAAAGACATGGCATCACTGCAGCTGCCGTTAGAACCTCTGGTTGCTATAGAAACAATCAGAATTCTGAGATGCGTGCTTAGGACGGCACATGCGCACTGGCTCATCTAGCCTGAAAAATGTTTTTAACACTATTTGAGAATAACCTGTCAAATTTTATTGGTGATTTCAAATATTAAATTTAATCATAAATTTGGTGAACAGCTTTGGATAATTTGATGTTTTTGCATTCAAAGAGCTGTACTTGCATGACTGAAACAGCTGCCTGAGAGGCATTTCAAAGATGGCCGCTGAGTGAAATGTTTGTGTTTTTTATTCACTAGACTTCCTGATTTTTTCAGCTGTGGTCACCATTCACTTTCATTGTATGAAAAAGAACAACTTTAACATGAATGTCAGATTTTGTGTTACACAAATGAAAGTCATGTGGGTTTTGAAAAACATAAGGGTGAGTATAATTCTTCATTTTTGAGTGAACTACTTTTCACGATACTTGTTTATTTGTATCGTGAAAAGCGCTATACAAATAAACTTGAATTTAATTGAATTGAATTGAACTACTGCTTTACAGGGTTGAGAAAGTCAATATTTATCATGTCGAACAGTTGCAGCAGAAAGGTTTTGCCTTAATTGCCAACTGAAAAATTCGAACTAAAACTAAAATCAGTTGTTTCAAAAACAATTCATGGAACTGAAACGAATGAAATAAGACTGCAATGAACCTGTTAATTAATATGCGTGCACCTATCTTGAAAAATTGAACAATCACATTCATGCACATGGCTAAATATGTGTGCGAGTGTGCACATTTGGTTAGTGACAACTGTTTGCTTTTTCCGAAAGACTGTCTGTATCTCAGTTTGAGTGTTTTTGGTAACCATGGAAACAAATGGCACAGTAACAGCGGGAAATCAAAGCCCGTGCGATGAGCTGCTGAGAGGACGTGAGAGAGAATGCAAGTGTGTGAGTACGTGTGCGCCTCTGTGATATAAACAGGCTCTCAAAACATGGATTTGTTTTATCTTCTGTTGGGTTTGTAAATTAAATATGGAAAATCGTAAAGTCGCTTTCCACACCACATTCCAGATCTCCTGCGACCTAGCCAATTTTTCTGCCTCTTTCAGGGGACATAGTCTCAAGTCTACTTTCAAAGGCCTTGAAAGTTGCTGTGTGCAGACCTCCTTTACATCACACATCACTGGAGCTTTTCAAACCAATCCCACTTGTTGGGCTGAAACATCTTCAACATGGCTGCTGTCTCCTTACAGGAGAGGGAAGAAACACTGATCTTGCTGTTTATTTATTAATGAGACTACTTTCTAGGCTACTCAGGCTGTGTTGTTTCTGCACTTTACAGAGAATCAAAGAACCGGTTTAAAGGAATATTCTGGGTGATTTATGTTGAGATGTGCTGTATTTGGTTGACAGCATACTACAGATTGTGTTAATGGAGCTTATCTTGAATTTAACCTGTATTATTTCTTTTTAAAGTTTAAAGAGTTTCAAGTTTATTACAGCAATAGGGGTTAATAAATAATATAGAATGTAATTATTACTAAAAGAAATTCTGTAATTATTTACTAAAAGAAACAGTCTGAATATATATATATATATATATATATATATTAACTTTTTTAAACAGACTATGATTCCATCCAGTAGAAGAATATCGAACATGTTTGATATTTTGCGCTCATTTTAGAACACATATTGTTTTGATTTGTCATGTGTTTCCTAGTAATGAGGCACATGTTTTTTGACTTGAATAATAACCATTTACAAAGTCGGCAAGTCTATGTTGCCTAATGTTTTAGGTGTTTCAGATTTAAAAAATTGTGTAGTGTATTCCAGCCTTAAGATGCAATCTTGTTTTGTTTTTTTTATTGATCATTTTCACACACAAAAATATTGAAATGGTTTGTTTATATCACTTTTTGACATCATTTTAAATATTAAAACTGATCATTTTAAATGTATTTTCATATTTTAAGAAAATCTAGGTAACCCTAGAAAAAAAAAAAAGAATAGTAATTAGGTTTTAATGTGACCTTCATATAATGAAAAGAGTTTTAATAAAATCAACACCTGGGACATTTAACTTTGTGTATACATTATGTGTGTGTGTGTGAGACAAATGAGGACATACATTTGTATAATGACAAAGGTATGACATAGGTATTACAAGGAGAAGGTGACTTTTCAGGACATTACCCCATGTCCCCACTTTTCAAAGTAGTTAAATAGTATTCAAATACATTTTTTTTTACATGTATTGTGTAAATGTGTACTCTCTGAATGTGTCTAGTGGTTGAGGGTGTTTCCCATTAGCATGTGCACAAATATTCACATTATAAAACCTTTTCCTTTGTTACATTTATCACAATCACCCCATTATGATTATACAGCATAAGTGTTATGAATGTAACACTGGCCTTTGTGAACTTCTAGATTAATTGTATGCTACTACATGATTAAGTTATTCATTTAATCGTCATGGGTGATGACTGCACTTACATTTAGCAGATGTTTGTTTCCAGCACAAGCCTTAGTATAAAAACAATTCACAATATAGTGCGCAAATAACGTTTTTAACAATTATTGAGACATACTGTATAGCTGAAAATACACAGAGCTTGCTAACAGCTGCCTCACATTACAATATAATCGTGTTGCTAGTGATACAAAGCTGAGTCCCTAAATATGCAATGATATTGTATTTCTACTTGCATATGAAGAAGACGACATGATTCGTTCTGAACATGTGTTCAACAACTTTCAGCAAATTAACCCCATCATTTTACATTACTTTTTTACAGATGGGTGATACAATTCTGAATTGAGCCATGGCACATTTAAAGAAATAAAGTTATAAAAATAAATGTGGAAGCAATGATGAGAGAGTCAGTGAGCGAACACGTGTCATCTGAACTGAATTGAGACATGCAATAAAAGGACATGTTTGATCACCGGTTGTCTATAGACATCACTTTCTCACCCAGCAGATGGATGGAGAGAGAAAGAGAGCAGATTTGAGTGGAAAAGTTAAATAATTAGGATTTGTTATGATCGACAGATGGCCGAAGTTTGGCTCTGTGGAAGTTTATGGGAGAAAGTTTCCTCTGCGTGTGTGTGCGTGTGTGTGATAAGTGTATGTCATATTTTAACTCAAAGCTCAACTCCAACAGACAGAATGTCGCTCTCTCCAAAGACTGCTCTCAAACTCTGGAGGATTTGAGAGCCAGAATCACCATTAACGTGAAGTTCAGCTCAGGTCTAGCCTTAATTTGACAAACAGATCTCTGCTGGTGCCATCTTCTACAGCAGCCATCACACACACACAGACAGATGAACCAACTTAAAATGAAATACTGCTGAAGGGTACAACTGAACCTCCTGAAGGTTCTTAAGCGGGTGTGAGTGTGTGACTTTTGTTCAGGCTGTGTGATGTGTCATTTGACCAACACACATATACCCTGATGCAATTGTTCAACACGCAGAGAAATCTGTCATAATACTTTCATAATTTCTCTCTCTCTCTCTCTTGATGGAAGGTAAACTGCAAGTGTGAGAATGGATTAAGCTTTAATTCAGGGATTAAACCTTGGCTTTGTAACATTAGACCCATTGTGTCACCTGGAGAGAAAAGCTGATGATGAGTTTCAAAAATAACACATTCATTATTCAACATGTGTCATCTTTCAAAGCCATAGCTGAGAGTTTCTTTAGCTTTAGGCATTGTGGACTTTTAGAATAGCTCTCTTGCAACATATATTACACACATTGTGAATTTAACCTATGGTTTGTCATGGAAATGACAGTGGTGGGAATGACATTTTAACTGTCTTTGAAAAAAAAATTTTTGGAAATATTCTTGAAATAAGGTAATTTGTGACTCGTTTTTAAAAATAATAATTCATAATAATTCAATAATATTTGTAGACTTTTCGCATTATTTTGCAAAACTACAGCTGAATTGAAAATGACGCACAATGAAAACATTCTGTTAACGGAAATGATATTCACTTTTTTGTTGTTGTTTTTGTTTTGTTTTCTTCACACATTGCACATCATATTTCATCTCAAGCATGCTATTCACTGACACTATTGTCTCCTGGGTAACGAAGCTTAACTTCGGGCAAAACTAAAGGCTGCAATACACTACACAATTTTTACATAGATTTTTGCCCCAATTTGCAGTCTGGACGAGTCAGTGCTAGTTGCCGTAAGTCGGAACCAGACTGCATGGTTTTGGGCAGTTGGAGTGTAAGAAATTCACAGTCTGAATATATATATTGTTACGTCCAAGGACGTATTTGTTTTTCCCCGATTGTTCTCTCTCTCTCTCTCTCTCTCTCTCTCTCTCTCTCTCTCTGCAGGCGGTGGTGGCTGCCACCGCTTCCCACTGC